>NC_133122.1:10608494-10916286 GCF_033568475.1 Henckelia pumila | reverse complement strand
GTTTGATCAAAATGTTTCCACGCTAATGAATCAGAAGGATGTGTCATCAAGTCACTTTCTTGCACATGGGTAGAATGCCAACTCATATGTGATGCAGTTTTATCAGAGGCATACAACCTTTGCAAGCGAGGCGTTAAAGGAAAATAATACATTCGCTTGAAAGGAATGAGCTTGCTACCCCTTCTCTTTTGACTCCTCTGCGGTTTATATCTGGGATATTGGCAAACCTTAAACTCTACGAGATTCGAATCAGCTCCCCAGTAAATCATACAGTTATTTTGACAGGAATCAATCTTCTCAACAGGCAACCCTAACTCACTAATTAATTTTTTGGTGCTGTAAAAACTATCGGGTACATTATTTTCCTTGGGACATAGCTTCGCCATTAACTGACACATTTGATCCACATTACTTTCAGACATATTCCATTGTGCTTTCATTTGAAGGATTTCAGAAATTAATGAGAGTTGAGTTATCCCGTGAGGATTTCCTGCCCATATTTCTGACTCAGCCGATTTCAGCTTATCGAAAAGATTTTTGGCATATTCGTTTGGAATTTCTGCTGTATCAGGTGTTGCCGAATTCATATTATCATTGAAGTTCATACTGGTGTGTTCGTCTACAGTTTGATAGGAGGAGGAAGGACCTTCATGGTAATAATTAGTATCACCAATTGATGAATGGGGAATGTTTGGAGTTACAGCACGAAACACATTTTCAGCATCACGATTCAAATTTTTGTGGGAAGGAACTTCAGAGAAATTCACATATGGAAGTGACGGACGGATATATTCTTCGCCATGGTGTATCCAACGATGATATCCAGGTACAAATCCATGGTGCCCTAAATGGACTTTAACTGTATTCTCATCTAAATACTGTTTGTTTCTGCATTTATTAAGGTTGCATGGACAACACATTTCACCATCCGACAAACAACGAGGATGTCTTTTAGCAAATTCTACGAATGAATCGACACCAACAAAAAACTCATTTCTTATGTAACCGTTGTGTAAACGATTGTACATCCAATCACGGCTAGTATCTGCCATAAAATTCAAAATCCCTATTCAAAAACAAAATTGAATATAACTCTCATGACAAACAATTATATTTTTAATTTAAAATATAATAAAAAAATTAAATTTTAACCATGAATATATTAATTTTTAATAATTATAATAAACAGATTGAAATCATGAGATATAAATAAACAAAACATTATAAAACACAACAATTAAATTGAAACTAAACGAAATTGGATCATCTGCCGTGGAATCCACATCACCATTATTGTGGGATTAATTTTTAGCAACAAAAACAATTTATGGTATTTGTTTAAAAAAAATTTACTTTAAAATTTTGTATTATTATATAGATTGATACATAATTTTTTCATTTTAGAATAATAACTAATGATGAAGAATTTACAGATAAAACCCCTATATTATTATTTTTTGGCTACTTTAAAAAAAAAATCATTCAACCATAATTTTATAAATTTAATCGAAATTCAACATCTCAAAAAGTTGTCCTTCAACTATATGTAATTTTTTAAAAGTAAAATAATAAGAAATTGTTAAATAATATAATTTTATCATTAATATAATAATATTTAAATTTGAAATCATTATTTTAACTTAATATAAATTAATTATATATATATATTTATATTAATATAAATATATATTATTTCATATAATACTAAATTTTTAAAAAAATTAGTATTATACTTACACGTTTATTAATATTTTTAATAAGTCATTCAATAATATGCAAACATGCTAAAACCAAACAATAACAATCTAACTAATTAAACATATATACTAACTTATACATGCTAAACATGCTTAACATGCTAAAACACAAACAATAACAATCTAACTAATTAAACATATATACTAACTTATACATGCTAAACATGCTTAACATGTTAAAAAAAAACAATATGCAAACACATGCTACACTTTCACTAAAACCCAGCAATAACAATAAAACTAATTAAACATTCTCAATAACTTATACATATATATATATATATATATATATATATATATCTATTATATACCTTTGTATATGAAGTCCGGTGCGGCGGAGGGCGAGGAAGCCTTCGTAAGTCAAGTTTACCCATTACAAACACATTCAAAGATTTTCAAATCATTCAAAATATTTTTATACATTTACAAATATATACATATATATATATGTTATACCTGAAAATGGATGAGCAGGGCAGCGACGAGCGGCGGGACTTGGGGTGACGACGAGCGGCCGGGCGTTGGGCGGTGAAAGGCGGCGAAGGGAAATGTGTTGGCGTGGGAGAAGAAGAAAATGGAAGAAGGGGAAAAAGTGTGGCGGGTAGGGTTTCTTGAGATAAATATATTAGAGTTAGCGACGTTTTTATTTAATTTTGTCACTAATTGCGACGTTTTAAGAAACTCATCGTCGCTAATAGCGACGAATTTATGGGTAACGTCGCTATTAGCGACGTGTTTTTGTCCGTCGCTAGTAACGACGATTTATTAAATGCATCGCTAACAGCAACGAACCTTTAAATTTCTTCCTTAATATTAACGACACATGAATAATGTTGTCGCTAATAGCGACGATGTTAATACTAAAGTCGCTATTAGCGACGGTTGAACCGTCTGTCGCTGGTAACGATGATTTGTTAATTGCATTGCTAACAGCGATGAACTTCATCGATTTTGATCGTCGCCTTTACTATTAGCGACATTTATTGTAATTTTAGTCGCTACTTCCAGTGACTAATTTGAAAAAATGTCGTTAAATATACACTTGTTGTAATTAACGACGTTCTACTTAAGGCGACGTTTTTTTAATATGCGTCGCTAAAATTAGGAACAAATTTTATAAACTCGTCGCTAAACACCGTGTTTTTTTGTAGTGGGCGGCAGCACGATACTCAGCTTCCGTAGAGGATCGAGCAACAGAGCCATGCTTTTTAGAACTCCAGGAAATAGGATTGGGACCGAGAAACACAATATAAGCACCAGTGGACGTGCAATCATCCACATCACCATCCTAGTCCGCATCACAGTAAGCATGGAGTGATAGAGAATTGTGACACTAGAGAAGAAGACCATAGGAACGTGTACCATTGAGGTAGCGCAGGAGCCGCTTGATCGCCCCCAATGCACAGAGGATGGAGGGTGCATAAACTGAGACAACTTTTTCACAACAAAAGCAATATCCGGGAGAGTAAACGAGAGATACTGTAAACTACGTACCAACCATCTGACGATACACAATGGCATCGGTAGGGGGCGAGCCATCGGACTGGTGGAGCGCAAGGGACAAATCCATAAAATACTGCGCCGGCTTTGAGTATGTCATGTTAACTCGTGTAAGGATATCAAGCAGATACTTTTTATGAGAGAGACGGAGGCCCCCTGAGTAGGAATCCACTTCAACACCAAGAAAATAAGACAAGGAACCAAGATCCTTGACAGAGAACCGATGGCTTAACTGAACAATGAAGTCCTGGATGGCGCCAAAATTATTTCCTGTGAGAATCAAGTCATCAATGTAAGGTTTGGACAGCCTGAAATCACAGAAATACCAAAAATAAATATTCGAGAGTGTGTATCTTTCAGTGTTGTCAACACTTCACGATAACACTGTGCAGCAGAATAATTAACTAATAGTAAAAGTAAATAACACACAGATAATTATGCACAAGTACTAAGTACTTGTACGATGCCTCATGGCGAAATAATCACTAGAAAAACAAATCAGTTTACAAAAAACCAACAAGCGATTATTTTATGAAAAACTACTTTTCTCAACAAATTGAGAAAATAAACGACTTCCTAAAAACTAGTAAGAACTAGAATAATAAATCAATAGGAAGTTCTAAAACGAAAAACGAAAACCCAAGAAACACTTTATGAACAACACTTCACTAGTGTGTTCTTCAGTATTTCCAACACTACTCGGCAACACAACGTAGCAGTAGTATCTCTTCAGAAATTCTTCAATGATCGATCCTCAATACTCTAGAATTTCTGCAGCACTTTCTCTATGTATTTTGCTCTCTACGTTTTACTCTCTTGATCTCTCTATCTCGTTGTCGTCTCTCTTGATTGTTCTGATCGGTCCAAACACTCCTATAAATAGATCTTCAATATATTTCCATAAATAAGAACCTACAAAGCATGAAAATAATATATCATCAGAATCAAATATTTCGAATCAAGATAAATTTGATATTACCAATTTTAACACTTGTTCTAAGAAAGGAAAAACTATAAATATAGAAATTAAATGCAATAAAAAAATAATTTTAAAGACATATGCACAACATGTTCTTTCAAACTCCTCCTTTTTGCCTTTTTGGACAAAACACGCACACAAGTGCAAATAACTCCCCCTATCATATGCAACTAAAGCTCCCCCTGAATTTAATCATCTCAGAACACATTGTTGTGTGGTCGTGTTGGCAACACCGATTCTCTACACTTACTAGATCAGAGTAGCAAATAGTTTAATATCATATCAAAGAATAATAAGGAGCACAACCTAATAAACTCAAAAATATATTACTAACTCAGAGCAAAATAATAACAATAAATAACAAAAATAAAAGATAAGGATAAGAAAAAAAATCCTAAAACCAATTACGATCAACCACAACTAATCATCTTCCTCAACTCCAGCTTTATCAGCACTTGATCCTACTCCCCCTTTTTGTCCAGAGGGCTTGATCCAAGTTTAGTCCTGTACTCAGCCATTAAGGCTTCATAGTACTCGAGATCAGCTTTGGCTTGTGAAAGAGTGGGTGCCCAGTAAGCCAACTTGTGGCTAAGGGCTTTGATGACTCTTTGTATAAACAATCTTTTGTTTAATATAATTTACACTTTTATTAATGGCAATGACTTTATCTTTTTTCATATTGTGATATTGTGATATACTATTGTTGTTTTGATAAAGACCTTGAATATACTATAGTGTATGTAAGATGTGGTAGAACATGGAGATGTCTATCATGAAACACATCTTATAGTCACTGTATATTCTAAACTGTTCCTAGTCGATTGAGCCGTCCGATAATAAGGATAAGGATCGCTCGAGCTTGAGACTAGCATTTGCGATGCAGAGTACCACGTTTCATTGGTAAGGAACATAGAGATGTTCGAAGCATGCAAATGGATATTCATACGATGAATGATCGAACTACCCTATCCGGACTTTCCAAGTGGTTATTACTTATCGAGTGGATAAAGTCCGCGGTTTTGGTTGTACACCATTAGTCCTTACTACTTGAAACATCATTGAGACTCTATATGCTAGTACTGTACTTTGACTCGTTTATCGACTCTATTGGGGTCATCAGGTGTCGGGATTGGGTACAGTTACAACACATATAGGAGTCGATGCTTTGTTGTCAAGGATTCACCACATACTTGCGAGTGTGGATATCCTATGCGATCTGAGGAGATATTAGTGCGACGAATCTCTGGCCAGAGTACATGATATGATTTAAGAAATGGTTTCTTAGTAGCACATGCGATGTCACTATTTGATCTTCAAGATGTATTGCATAGTTATCGAATCTCGAATGAATCTCGATATACCAATGGCTGTTGATTCGATCGGGATATATGGATGAAGGGACCGTATTGTACGCTAACCAAAATCTATTGGTTCTTGTAGGCACTATCAGTGATACCTAGGAAATCATGGGGCGATGTTGCTAGGCGCTCTTACCATGATTCGATGGGCAAGTCGGAAATTGTTGTTCCGAGTCACAAGGAGTTGTGAGCCCACGGCTAGCTGTATCCCTGAACCATTGAGGGTCACACAGTGTAATGGATTTTTAATTCCCGTTGAGATAGTTAAATTTAAAGAGTTAAATTTAATGAACAAAGAAGTTGGACTTCTTAATTATGAGTAGAGGAGTAAGATTTCCTAAAATGACATAGGGATGGGCATTTTTGGAAATCACTGAATTCGGATTCAGAAAAATTTATCTTGACTTTAAAAGGTGCAGAAATGGTTTCTGTGCACATTGGTGAAATCGGTTTATCAATCGAAGTCACGATGAATTTTATATTAATTTCTGAACATGCGGGCTTTGCTTGTCGGGCTTGAACTTATGACTAATGGGCCCTAAGCTGTTAGTGGCCTACATTATAAATAAGTTATTGCAGTACAGAAATTACACACAACAGGTCACAATTTTCGAAAACCTAAGTATTTTCTATCAATAGTGGCCGCCCCCCTCCCTCTCTACTCGGTAAAATCCAGCCTGTGAATTTTGAATTACAGTCTGGTTTAACGAATCAAATTCGTTAATTCTCTTCGTAGAAACTTCTGATAGATTTTCTAGTGCAATCTATCAGAGGGATTAATTATCCGTTCGTGGACCTTATTGAAGAACAGTTCCTCCATCAGTTACAGGGATATACAACAAGAGCAGAGCAATCTGTTGGTGTCCATAATCTCGATTCGAGATTGGAGGTAAAAATTTATAATTGTCATTTAATTTTTACACACACAATTTAATCGTAAGGTTTTGATACCCGTTATGGAATCGTTCCATACAAAAATTTTAAACTTCCGCTGCACCGGGTATCAATCCTAATTGATCTGATCGCCGTGTTTTCCAACAGTGGTATCAGAGCCAGGTTGCTCAGATCAAGCGATTAAATTAATCGATTGTACAAAAATTTTTAAGCCTCGGTTTTTGAAACAAAATAAATATTTTAAAAATAAAATTATTTTTTTTTTCCGGGCAAAAACCCGGGCAGAGATTTGATCGCTGCCCGGGGGGCAGCGATGGTCGCTGCCCGGCCCGACCCCATTAGGGCGCGGGCAGCCCGGGAATGTCCCGGGTGGCCCGCGGGAAAAATTATTTTTTTAATTTTTAAATTAAATTTTAATATGTTAAAATTCTATTTTTGGTCCGATCGAAAATTGTTTTGATTGGTCCACGAGGCGTCGGATCAAATTGTTCGAGTCCGAAAATTTTAAAATTGATTTTTGGATAAATTTGAATTTTTGGAAAATTTTAATATTTTATCCTTAAATTGAATTTTGAAATTAATTATTTTTGGTACAATTGATGATAAGATATGATCTTATGGATATATTGAGTAAAATATGATTTTATGTATAAAATTGGATTTTATAGATAAAATATGATTTTATATGATATAGAGATAAAATATGATTTTATATGTGAAATGAGATTTTATATATAAAATATGATTTTATCTTGTTTAAATTTGAATTGCCACAGCATATTATCCAATAAATTAATTTTGAATTAAATGTTATTGGATAAGGATGATCGATTGCCATGACCAATTTTGTAGGTGTATGTTAGGAATTTACATTTGTTTTATTGTTGTTGGTTTTATTAATGGGCCTGGTTTATGGCCCAATATGAATGTCATATGTAATAAAAGTGGGCTTGGTTTATGGCCCGTTCCCACCCCTTAAAAATTTTACCCCTACTTGTCATTGTTATTTATTGTAAATACATTAGATTTAGTGGGAGATCAAGATTTGAAGATAAAGGTGGGCCCAGCAGAGAATAAAGACAGAAGAAATGTAAATTGGAAGCAAATGTAATAGGATTGCATTGCATACTGCATATTACCTAGGATTGGACTAAGACTCGTGATTGGCAACCACGGGTCGATTAGAAATGGAATCGATCATCCTATATAATATGTGATATTATAGTTGTATGCATGTTTTAGACATAATTGTGTGAATCCGGCAAGCATACAAAAATTTTAAAAATGATGAGACAAATTTTTATAATTAAAATCCCTCATTTTAAATATGATTTAAAATTGATATCAAGATAAATAAAGGAAATTTAAATTTGTTTAAATGTTCCTACCTTCCATCAACGATCAATGTATGAGATGCTACCCGCGGATACGGTCCGGCTCATATTATTGGGGGGGCCCGTTCATCGGAAAGCTGTACATTGGATCGACACATGTTGTAAGTTGGGTGGAACTCCCATGGGATCGGCTCATATTATTGGGGGATCCACATGGTGACCGTCCATCACAACTTAATATTGATGGGTAATCTTGACATGTCACAATAAACGGCGTCATATTATTGGGCCCTTATTGGACATGAGGTAAAAACGTGGAGGTTGCTTTGGAAGCAATTGGGCTCTACCTTTTGAAAATTATGGTTGGCTGATATTATTCGGGACCATAAGTTTGTCAATTGGACTCCATGTTCTCACTAAGGAAAACAGTTTCCCGTTTTCACTAGAGGGTAGTGAAATCGTTAAAATAGTGGGAGTGAGATTCATAAAATAAATTTTTCCTATTTTATGTCTTAGTAAATTGCTTAAACAATCACTGATATTTGTCTGTTTCTTTTCAGTATTTCATAAGATGAATTCGCGTAATCCACTTTTCTCGATCCTCGAACAAAATAAGTTGACTGGCGCAAACTATACGGAATGGTTCCGTAAGTTGAAGATTGTCTTGACTTCGGAGAAGATGCTCTACGTGTTAGAAAAATCTCCTCCGAAGGAAGCACCAGCTGACGTAAGTCCGGAGGAGTTAGCCAAACTTGATACATGGTGGGACCATGATATCAAGACCAAATGCTATATGCAAGCCTCGATGTCTGATGAACTCCAGAGGCGATTTGAGGACACCGTGAATGCTGCTGACATTCACGTTCAACTCAAGGAACTTTTTGGGGCTCAATCGAGGGCTGAAAGGTTCTCTACTGTAAAGGAGCTAATGACGTGTCGCATGCGTGAAGGGACTTCGGTCCGTGATCATGGGAGTGATTTGGCTCATACAGAAGTTGGTAACTCTTGATTTGGTGTTGGAGCATGAACTCAACGTGGACTTACTACTTCTGTCTCTTCCTTCTTCGTTTGACGGATTTGTGGTGAATTTCAATATGAACAAGATAGAGGCCTCCCTTGAAGAGATGGTCAATATGCTTGTGACATATGAATCCACATTAAAGAAGGATAAACCGGCTTTCTTGGTGGGCTCCTCTTCTTCTGCTAAGAAGGGGCCAAGTACAAAGGGTAAGAAACGTTCTGCCCCACCCAAGAAAATCGAACCCGAGAAGAAGTACAAGACAAAGGCTTCAAACATGGGAAAATCCAAGGATGTTTGCCATTACTGCAAGAAGCCCGGTCATTGGAAGCGTAACTGCAAGGAATATCTAGAGCAGTTGCGAACTGCGAAGGGTATGTTCTATATTGAAATAAATGTTTCACTTAATACTACTTCTTGGGTATTGGATACCGGTTGTGGATCTCATATTTGCAATGATTTGCAGGTGATGACAAGAAGTCGCAGGCTTAGAATGGGTGAGACCCAGCTGAGGCTCGGGAATGGTTCCAGAGTTGAAGCTAAAGCTGTGGGAGATGTTTATTTATTTTTGCAGAACGGTTTTAAGTTACTTTTAAGAGATATTTTATTTGTTCCGGATTTGATTAAAAACATTATTTCTGTTTCTATGCTTGATAGAGATGGTTATTCTTGCAATTTTGTGAATGAGATTTGCAATATTTACAAGAATGAATGTTTGATTGGAAATGGACAACTTGAAAACGATCTATACAACTTAAAACTAAAAGACGTTCCAATAAATTATGTTGATAAACCGGCAACAACAAACAAAAGGAAAATCGATAGCCAAAACCCGGCAAACCTTTGGCACGCTAGGCTAGGTCATATTTCCTCAAAGAGGATGAACAAGCTAGTGGGAGAGGGCATGTTTGATATGTCTGATATTAAGTCTCTACCTACTTGTGAATCTTGCCTAAAAGGAAAAATGACTAAATCTCCTTTTAAGGGGAAACCTGAGCGTAGTCAAAATCTGTTGGATTTGATCCATACAGATGTTTGTGGTCCATTTAGAGTTGGGACTCAATATGGCCACACCTACTTCATTACCTTTACTGATGATTATTCAAGGTATGGGTATTTATATTTAATGAAATATAAGTCTGAAGCATTTGAAAAGTTCAAAGAATTCAAGGCTGAAGTAGAAAACAAGCTAGGTAAAAGTATTAAAGCACTTCGATCGGATCGAGGTGGAGAATACTTGAGTACCGAGTTTTTGGACTATCTAAAAGAGAATGGGATTCTCTCTTAGTGGACTCCTCCTATGACACCACAGCTTAATGGTGTATCGGAGCGTCGTAATCGAACTTTGTTGGACATGGTTCGGTCCATGATGAGCTTCACTGAGCTTCCACCTTCGTTTTGGGGCTATGCACTTGAAACGGCGGTATTGTTGTTGAACAACGTCCACACTAAAGCAGTGGACAAAACACCATACGAGTTATGGAATGGCAAAGCTCCTAAGTATTCGTACTTGAGGATTTGGGGATGTCCTGCTTACGTGAAGCGGACAGTGGGAGATAAGTTGGATAGTCGATCCAGCTTATGTTATTTTGTAGGGTATCCGAAGAATTCAATCGGATATTATTTCTATTATCCTGCGGAAACAAAGGTGTTTGTTTCAAGGAATGCCACCTTCTTGGAGAAGGAGTTCTTATTGGATAAGAAAGGCGAGATGATGGAACTCGAAGAAATTCGAGAAGAACCCGAAATACAAAATAACAATCCTACACCTCAGGAACCATTGCTGGACACGCCTATACCTAGAAGATCCGAGAGGACTTCTAGACCTCCTATTCGATATGGTCTTCTTCTTGAAGGGGATCAAGATGAACCCGATGTTGGATGTGATCCAAGAAACTTCAAGGAAGCAATTTCTGATGCGGATTCAAATTTATGGCTTGAAGCTATGCAGTCGGAAATAGATTCGATGCATACAAACCAAGTTTGGTCTTTAGTAGATCCTCCCGATGGAATTGTTCCAATAGGGTGTAAATGGATCTACAAAAGAAAGCTTGGGCCTGATGGTAAGGTATTGACCTACAAGGCGCGATTGGTGGCAAAAGGTTATACTCAAAGACAAGGAGTTGACTATGATGAAACCTTTTCACCAGTTGCAATGTTCAAGTCCATAAGAATCCTTATTGCCATAGCTGCATGGTATGACTATGAGATATGGCAAATGGATGTGAAGACTGCGTTTCTTAATGGAGACATTAAGGAAGAAATCTATATGAAGCAGCCTAAGGGGTACACATCCATGGGAAGCGAGCATAAGGTATGCAAGCTTCAGAGATCAATTTATGGTCTAAAACAAGCATCAAGAAGTTGGAGCCAGAAATTTGATGAAACAATAAAAGATTTTGGTTTCATCAAGAATCCGGAGGAACCATGCGTGTACAAGAAAGTAGTTAAGGATGCTGTGACATTCTTAGTACTTTATGTTGATGACATCCTACTCATTGGGAATGACGTAGGGATGTTGCAGTCAACAAAGATATGGTTATCAGGTAGATTCTCGATGAAGGATTTGGGTGAGGCATCCTATATTCTTGGGATACAAATCTATAGAGATAGATCTAAGAGAATGATAGGACTCACTCAATCAACCTATATCGACACCATATTGAAACGGTTTTCAATGGATGGGTCCAAGAGAGGACATCTACCCATGTGTCATGGAGTTTCTCTATCCAAGTCTATGTGTCCCAAGACTGATGAAGAGATAGAGAAAATGACACATGTACCATATGCGTCAGCCATAGGTAGTATCATGTATGGGATGATATCTACCAGACCGGATGTAGCATTTGCTCTGAGTGTCACGAGCAGATATCAAGCTAATCCCAGTCAAATGCATTGGAAAGCCGTGAAGGACATTCTTAAGTACTTACGAAGGACTAAGAATATGTTCATGGTATATGGAGGAAGAGATCTAAAATTGGAAGGCTATACCGACTCTAGCTTCCAAAGTGACGTGGATGACTCGAAGTCAACCTCTGGATTTGTGTTCATGCTCAATGGCGGTGCTGTCTCTTGGAAGAGTTCCAAGCAGGACACCACAGCGGATTCCACCACTGAGGCTGAATACATTGCAGCATCAGCTGCTGCTAAAGAGGCCGTTTGGATGAGGAATTTCGTCCAAGAGTTGGGCGTCATTCCTGAAGTTGTTGGTCCAGTCCCGGTGTACTGTGACAACACGGGTGCCGTTGCTCAGGCAAAGGAACCAAGGTCTCATCAAAGATCCAAACACGTACTGAGGAAATACCACATCATCCGGGAGATTGTGGAAAGAGGAGACATCACTGTCGAAAGAGTGGCCTCTGCAGACAATATCGCTGATCCACTTACTAAGCCCTTGCCAGGACCATTATTTGACAAACATCGCGAAGCAATGGGTCTACGTAGTATGAATAGTTGGCTATAGGGCAAGTGGGAGATTGAAAGAGTGGGTGCCCAGTGAACCAACTTGTGGCTAAGGGCTTTGATGACTCTTTGTATAAACAATCTTTTGTTTAATATAATTTACACTTTTATTAATGGCAATGACTTTATCTTTCTTCATATTGTGATATTGTGATATACTATTGTTGTTTTGATAAAGACCTTGAATATACTATAGTGTATGTAAGATGTGGTAGAACATGGAGATGTCTATCATGAAACACATCTTATAGTCACTGTATATTCTAAACTGTTCCTAGTCGATTGAGCCGTCCGATAATAAGGATAAGGATCGCTCGAGCTTGAGACTAGAATTTGCGATGCAGAGTACCACGTTTCATTGGTAAGGAACATAGAGATGTTCGAAGCATGCAAATGGATATTCATACGATGAATGATCGAACTACCCTATCCGGACTTTCCAAGTTGTTATTACTTATCGAGTGGATAAAGTCCACGGTTTTGGTTGTACACCATTAGTCCTTACTACTTGAAACATCATTGAGACTCTATATGCTAGTACTGTGCTTTGACTCATTTACCGACTCTATTGGGGTCATCAGGTGTCGGGATTGGGTACAGTTACAACACATATAGGAGTCGATGCTTTGTTGTCAAGGATTCACCACATACTTGCGAGTGTGGATATCCTATGCGATCTGAGGAGATATTAGTGTGACGAATCTCTGGCCAGAGTACATGATGTGTTTTAAGAAATGGTTTCTTAGTAGCACATGCGATGTCACTATTTGATCTTCAAGATGTATTGCATAGTTATCGAATCTCGAATGACTCTCGATATACCAATGGTTGTTGATTCGATTGGGATATATGGATGAAGGGACCATATTGTACGCTAACCAAAATCTATTGGTTCTTGTAGGCACTATCAGTGATACCTAGGGAATCGTGGGGCGATGTTGCTAGGCGCTCTTACCATGATTCGATGGGCAAGTCGGAAATTGTTGTTCCGAGTCACAAGGAGTTGTGAGCCCACGGCTAGCTGTATCCCTGAACCATTGAGGGTCACACAGTGTAATGGATTTTTAATCCCCGTTGAGATAGTTAAATTTAAAGAGTTAAATTTAATGAATAAAGAAGTTGGACTTCTTAATTATGAGTAAAGGAGTAAGATTTCCTAAAATGACATAGAGATGGGCATTTTTGGAAATCACTGAATTCGGATTCAGAAAAATTTATCTTGACTTTAAAAGGTGCAGAAATGGTTTCTGTGCACATTGGTGAAATCGGTTTATCAATCGGAGTCACGATGAATTTTATATTAATTTCTGAACATGCGGGCTTTGCTTGTCGGGCTTGAACTTATGACTAATGGGCCCTAAGCTGTTAGTGCCCTACATTATAAATAAGTTATTGCAGTACAAAAATTACACACAACAGGTCACAATTTTCGAAAACCTAAGTATTTTCTATCAATAGTGGCCGCCCCCCTCCCTCTCTACTCGGTAAAATCCAGCCTGTGAATTTTGAATTACAGTCTGGTTTAACGGATCAAATTCGTTAATTCTCTTCGTAGAAACTTCTGATAGATTTTCTAGTGCAATCTATCAGAGGGATTAATTATCCGTTCGTGGACCTGATTGAAGAACAGTTCGTCCATCAGTTCCAGGGATATACAACAAGAGTAGAGCAATCTGTTGGTGTCCATAATCTCGATTCGAGATTGGAGGTAAAAATTTATAATTGTTATTTAATTTTTACACACACAATTTAATCGTAAGGTTTTGATACCCATTATGGAATCGTTCCATACAAAAATTTTAAACTTCCGCTGCACCGGGTATCAATCCTAATTGATCTGATCGCCGTGTTTTCCAACAGCTTGTGCAATTTTCAGTTCAGCATGAGCCATTTGAGCACGAATTGCAGTAGAAGTCAACATAATCACAACAGTGTTATGAATAGTCATAGGTGGAATAGACTCAGTGTTGGCAACACTGGGTACAACACCAGTCCATGGTAGATCAATCTTCCTATTTCCTTTCAACAAACTAGGTGCGATCTTAATAAGCTCATCTCCTCCAATCAACTCTTCATCATCCTCTTTCGTGAAGCCTTGAGATTCCAGCATACCATAGATCAATGAAGGAAATGGAAACTTAGTTGCTTTCCAACCACCTTCTCGAAAGGTCATAATATTTTCAAACACCAAATTACCAAAGTCCAAAGGAGCTTGAGTTCTAATGGCAAACATCGCAAGGGCTTGTGACTTAGTTACCACTGTTGTATTGGTAGATGACGTCCGATTCCTAATCGCAATTTTGTGAAGCACAGAAAAAAAAGAAGTAAGCTTTGCAGATGACAACCTATCTGGGTGCAGTGGAAATTTTTGAACCATTCCTCCAGTGATCACTTTAGTGACTTGATCAATATCCTCAGTAACTGCATCATCATCGATGTCAGGAGTATTGTAGTGCTCATTGATAAAAACAGGAGTAAAATCATACAACTTCCCCGGATGTACACTCTTTCAAACTTAAATGATTCTTCATCTCCAGTATTTATGTTCAGATTGCAGTAAAATTCTAACACAGCTCTTCTTGAAAATGGTCCGGCAGTGGTGACAGTAGAATATAAATTCTGCTGTTTCAAGAAAGTCACCAAGTTCTGCTTTTCGAAGGACACTTCATCAATATTTCTTTCTTCCCAACAGTCTTTTCCAGACAGAGCTTCCCATTCATCAGCGGATTCCTTTGAATAAAACTGAAGATTGTATGCCTTTGCAGGATCAATATCAGAGTCAAATTCAGCAGCAGTGTTGTCATCAGTGTTGGCAACACTGTCATCAGCAGCTTGTTCCTCAGAACTTCCAGAACCATCAGAAGCAGCATCCTCATAGTCTTCTTCCTCAGAAATTGAAGAAGATGGACTATCAGACTCCTGGGGCCGGTTATTCTCAAACTCTTGCATCATTTCAGCATCTGGTTCATCACCATCAGATGGAACTTGTGAAGGTGCAACTGGTTTAGCCTTTGTTTTCCGAATATTCGCCATGAAAGTGGCCAGTGAAATTTTCTCATCAGTAGACACTGGAGCCTCTGTGGTTCGCTTTGTGGTATCATCAGCAACAGCAGCACTAGATTGCTCTTTCTTAGTAGAAGCCGCATCAGTAGAAATTTCATCAGAAGAATCATCACCACTAGACGAAACTCCTTTCTTTGATTTGGTCTTTTCAGCAACAGAGATTTTTTTCCTAGCAACTACCTCAAAATTTTGATCCGCAGAATCATCTCCAGATGAGAAATCTGGATCATCCAAAATAGGACGTGAAGTCTCCCCCTTACCACGAAATCTCTTATTGGTAGTAAAATCGGGGTTGAAGCCCACTTGGCGCTTTGACCTTATTGCTATTGGCTATGTTAGGAACACACGATTCAACACTGAGAAATCAGGAGGATTCTCAAGTTCGATTTCGTTCCCGGGTTCTCCTGGAGCAATTTCTACCAACAGTGTAGGTTGAATGGCCGTAGGTACAATCGTGAGAATAGGATCAGAAGATACCTCCAAAAGCTTGTCTTCCTCTTGATAACCCATCTCCGATCGTATATCATGCGAATCGAAAGCTTTGCCTGCCATTATAAACAATTTAGAAAGTAAGGGTTTCAGAGAATTTTTGCAGAGAGAGTTAGAAAAGATTGAAGACGATAAGATCAATTTCTACAGTGCTTAGAAATATATAGGGATAAGGGGTTCAAACGGTAAAAAAAAATCAAAAGCCCCTATATATCATATCAGACTAAGAATCTCCTCCTAACGGTAACAATTTTCCAACGGGTAAAAAAATCTCTCTAATTAAGGAAATTAAATTTGATTAATTAAGGATACCCGAAAACTCTCACTTAAGAATATATCAATATTTCCCAAAATAAATAACTCCACATCGAGTTTTAACGCCACTGAAACATATTCAATCTCAACTAGTTCAATTTTCAGCAAGTTGGGAAATTTTTCCAATTTTTGTTCGTCTTTGGACTTTTAACCCTGAGCACGATATGATCGCAATAAATGAAAAATGCATGACATAATTTATGTCTAAAACAGAATGTAATGAGATTAGATAAAAAAATAATGCATGCAAAGTGTGTGCAGAACGTGTTAAGCACCAGTATTGGCAACACTTCCCAACAACACTGTAGTCTTCAAAATACTTTTGAATTTGTCACACTTTCAGAGCCATGTGTTTCTTCTTTTTATTTTGATTCAGAAGTGGTATCCTGCACACTAAAAGAACGGTCTTCATTGGACTCTCTTAGGTAGCTTTTTTCAATTTTCTTCCGATTTTAGTTTGATTTTAATGACATTGGTCACTGAAATTTTATCAAACCATGTTTTTTAATTTTTTAAAACCACTTTTCACATGGGACAAGATCATGGAATACACGAACATCCTTCAACTACTTCGTGGTTTAAAGCATATTTTCATGGCAAGTGTGTTCTGAAAATAACTTTGACAGAAGAACTACAAAGTGTCAGTCAGTATTATCAAACAGTGCAAAACATAGAACATTATGAATATGAAGTATGCCTAAAGTCCTAAAAAATGCACATGCATGTTTGGTGCTGTCCGTGAGTGTTGGCAACACTTAAGGACAGCAACCCTGAGTGCTTATAAAGAACACACGTTGAGAGATTTCCTAAGACTGGAGAATCTCTCGAAGTTTAATGCTTTTGTAAAAATATCGGCCAGTTGGTTATTGGTCCCAACAAACTCCATATGGATCATGTCCTTCTTAACTAAATCTCGAATGAAGTGATGTCTTATGTCAATGTATTTAGTTCGAGAGTGTTGTACTGGGTATTTTGATATATCTATAGCACTTGAGTTATCACAGTACACAATTGGTGTTTCACTTTTAAGACCATAGTCTTGTAGCATTTGATTCATCCAAATTAATTGAGAACAACAACTTCCCGCTGCCACATATTCGAATTCAGCAGTGGAAAGGGACACACAGTTCTTCTTTCTACTATACCATGAAACCAAGTTGTTACCCAAATAAAAACAATCACCCGTGGTGCTTTTTCTCTCATCAACATCTCCTGCCCAATCATCATCACTATAGCCTACCAAATTAGTATTGGTTTCTTTAGTGTACCATAACCCTAAGTCTAAAGTGCCTGCAATATATTTCAAAATTCGTTTTACAGCTTTCATATGTGTGACTTTAGGATCAGATTGATATCGGGCACACAAACACACACTTAACATAATATCACGTCGACTTGCACTTAAATATAACAAACTTCCAATTATGCTTCTGTACAGAGTGTTGTCAACACTGTCTTTGCACAGTTTTTCATTAGTTCCCATTGGTGTTTTCATATGTCTAACATGATCAGTACAAAACCTTTTCACCAAATTCTTAGCATATTTGCTTTGACACACAAAGATTCCATCACTCATTTGTTTCACTTGTATTCCTAGAAAGTAATTCAACTCACCTACCATGCTCATTTCAAAGGTAGCAGTCATGCTTTCAACAAAATCATTTACAAGTTTTTGAGATGAAGCACAGAAAATTATGTCATCAACATAGATTTGACAGATAAGAATGTTACCTTGTACTTTTTGAACAAAAAGTGTTTTATCTACCTCACTTCTTTTGAATCCAATGTCAAGCAAATACTCCGTGAGTCTTCCATACCAAGCACGAGGTGCTTGTTTCAATCCATATAAGGCTTTCTTCAACTTATAAACATGATCAAGATGATGTGGATCTTCGAATCCCTTAGGCTGTCTTACATAAACTTCTTCACTCAAAATTCCATTCAGAAATGCGCTTTTTACATCCATTTGAAAAAGTTTCATTTTCATGTAACATGCAATAGCCAACAATAATCTAACAGATTCTATTCGGGCTACAGGTGCGAAGGTTTCATCAAAGTCCACCCCCTCAACTTGTGTATACTGACCGACTTTTTCGGTATGAATAAATTCTACTGGCAAGTGAACCAGGTCAAATTATAATAAAGTGAACTAAGGTCCAGATGTCGAACCCACAGGAACTGTAAAAATATGATTACCAAAATATATTTATCTCTACTTAATCTAGACTAATGAATAAAGATGATTTCAGATTTTAGATAAAAATAATAAAATTGCAATAATATCAAATTAATTAGAATGCAAATTAGAACGCAGTTGGAAACTTTGAATAACGTAAAATTTTGGAAAAGTTCGATTAAGGACACACGTAGGTACCAGACAATTCATGCAACAAGCAATCGATCTAAGATATCAGACTTAATCATAATTCACGGGAATTTTTCTAATTTGTTCGAAGGACTATTTCTAGAACAATCAAACCTATTAAAATCTTGATGAACTAATCTTTCGTAATTCTAATCAAATTTGAATGCATAATCACTGTGAAAATTCAGTTAACCCCTAAACCGCATAATGAAATCGAATTCTATTTCTATTCAGTTTTACACTATGTTGAAAATCAAAGTGATCGAATTCAAAACCTCCTCTGTCGACTTGGAATCGATTAACAAGCAAACAAATAACTGGCCAAGAAATTTGTAAGACGAAGATAAATTTGATAATCAATAAAATCAATTAAGTCTGAAAATCTCAAATAAATAAACCAAGTTTTTTACATAAACTGTCTGGCCCAATCACGTGGCCTTGATCGAAAGAAGAAACTACTCACTAATAAACATGATTCAATAATCCAAGTTTTAAAACATAAAGTAAAAAAATACTAGAATAAAAGAAAATCTGAAGAACTTTGCTCCCTAGCCGCCGCAAGCTGTTCCCGTATTCCAAAAAGATCCAAAAGTCCTTAACAAAGGCATCCAAATTCTATATATATGACCGCGCCCAATAAAATTCCTTCAAAATAATATTAAATTTGAAAACTAGGTCACAAACACGCGCGCGCGCGCGCAGCTTAAAAGAACAGTGACTTCAAATGCCTCGCGCGCGTGCGAGGAAAGAGCTCGCGCGCGCGCGACTTCTCTAGAGATTCTCTGGAAATTTCTTCGGCGCGCGCGCGGGACATAAGCTCGCCCGCGCGCGCCTCGCCTTGGAAACCTCTGACTTTTCCTTCTGTGCACGCGCGAGACTCTTTCTCGCGCGCGCGGGGCTTGGACGCACAGAAATCCCAAATTTTCTTTCATTTCCTACAAAATTCAACCAGGTGAATCCAAATCAAACACATAACATAAAATGCTAACAAAACTTATGAAAATCACTTAAATGCATGCAAACTAAACATGAAATGCTATAAACTAATGCATACTAAACACACTTATCAAACACCCCCAAACTTAAACCTTGCTCGCCCTCGAGCAAGACTACACAAACACACAACAAGAATCAAGAACTACTATGGAGCTATGGCCTCTGCAAGAAAACAAAATTTTAAAATCCAATCTCATCAAACCTACTAACACATAAAAGTTTATAAATAAACTAGTTCACCGCATAAACTTATAATCTCTTCAACTCATGTTCCAAGGGCCTTCTTCCAAATTCAATCCATACATTCATATATCAAAAGGACTTCTTAAGGTAGCAAGGGGATCAAAAAGAAGGTAACGACACACTCACAATTAGCTTAATACAAAGAAAAATAGTATGTGCGTGTTTTGATTAAAAATTCATATTCATCAATAGTGTCTATCAACAATCCATATGCTAAATTCTAACAACTCTTCTCCACTAGTATATTGGGCAACAGTGACTTGGTCAAGAGGTCTTAATAGGCTTATAATGTTAGGTCTGGCTTATGGCTACAAATGAAGGATACAAATTCAAAGCAAGGAGTAAATTATGACTACGATATTATTTTTCACCTCCTTCTTCTTTTCTCATTCCAAATCACTTCATCATACCATTGATTCTCACATTCCCAGATTTCCCTTTTTAACCCACGCTATCACTTTTTTTTTTCACATAATTCCACTTTTCACATTCAAATTTCGGAGGATATATCATTCAAACATGCAATTTACTCCTGTCAAGGTGGAAATTAGTGTTTAAGCTCGTAATTGGTAGTGAAAGCGGGTCATGAAAAAAAATGACGAATGGGGGTTTATCACACGTTTTCACGCATGCCATTCGATTTCATTAAAGCTCAAATAAGGTACTAGGGATAGAATGTATTAATGGATAGCTTGAAAGGCTCAAACGATTCAAAGAAAAATTGCCTAAATCATCCCTAATCACAGTTTTGCCCGTATTGCACCTCGAAGAGTGTTCGAACTAGTTCTAGACAAGTTTCAATTCACCATCAACTTATACAAATTCAATCAGTGCATAGACTCAAAAATCATCAACAAGGAATGATGATCTTCACAAATACCAGGAAATGTACCTCAAGTACTCATATAAGTGTAGGCTCAAAAAGGGGCACTAGAGATAATTAATTGAAAGAAAAATTAGGCCCAAAAAAATTCCAACAACGCCTTAATCATCTATATGTTTGCATTTTTCAAACTCAGATTCTAGCACAAGTGACAGAGTCTATCAGAGATCATTTATCTAATTGGTTTCACCAGTTCAAATTGGTCAGACAGGTATCCAAAAGTTGCATCATTGGCCATGCTATCCAATTCTTTATTGACTACAAAATGAAATGCTATGTTTACGAATTAGATGCAACTAACGACAGAATGAATGCAAACAGAATGCCACAAAACACGAAACTAAATAACTAAACACCCCCAAACTTAAATAAAGCATTGTCCACAATGCTTCAGAGATACACAAACACAAAAACAACTAAGAGACAACGAACATATGCAATGCAAAACAGAAAGCACAATGCAAAAGGGACTCCCCTGGTCTACTGTTGTGCAAAAGCATCAGGATTCTCCTCGTATTCTGGAGGAGGCTGTGGAACATAAGCGTCCTGTGGGGCTGGCGGAGCATACTGGGAAGGGACGGAAGACTGGAATGGGAATGGAGGTGGATATTGCGGTGCCGCACGAAAACCTGATGTATCAAGTCCCAATTGTGTCTCCATGCTGCGCATAATGTCTTCCACATTATGTAAATGAGTGGAAGAAGCCTGAAAATAACCCATGGCATAGTGATCAAAAGCCGAGCTCTCAATAGCCATGTCCTGCGCGGTACGACGAGGAGGAGTGAGCTGAGGCAATTTTTGACTGCTAGAAGAACTCCCGACATGCGGCTGACTACCATAGAATTCCAAATTTCGCTTTGCTTTCTTTGAAGTAGCAAGCTTCTCATCGACGGTTTTGAATGCCGGGAGCCACTCCTCATCGGGACTAATCGGAACGCCCGCCTGGCGACATAAGGCTGTGATGGTGTGGGGGAAGTAGAGGCCCACCATCGGATTCCGCATCGAATACTGAATGGAATCGTGGACAATAGTGCCCACATCAACCGGCCACCTGTTCGTAATAGCATAAACAAGAATAGCCCTATCGGCTTGCACGTCAATGGTGTGTAGCACGGGTAAAAGGCACCGGGCAATGAATGCATACCACAACGCCGGCTCAATTTTTAGAAAACGCTCCGGGAAATGAGTGAGCCGGAGGGGGTCGTGCCAACGAACACCCGCATGACACATCTCTCTCAACATCAAAGAATAATCTGGGTTCGCCTTAAAACTTCTAAATTGACTATCATCCACTACGGGGGTATCAAACAACCTATTCAATGATTCGGCATCAAACGATACAAGTCTCCCCCTAACAACAGCTTTCGAATCCTCGCGGGCAGGGGCATTCGCATAAAATTCCCGAACCACCGGAATAATGGCTGGTTCGGGTTCTTTGCAAAATAGGGTCCATTTCCTCTTGATAATCCCCAAGGCAACAAATTCATTACAATCCATAGTTATACCCCGCTCAGCAATAGGATTTCAATTTAGTCGAGCATGTTCGTACCTTTCTTGGGCTTCCAAAGAGACGAACTCGTTGGATAATTGAGCGGAGGATGTGGAGCTAGGGACGATAGGGCCGGATGAACGGAATCTTTTGGCAGGCATGGTGGTGGTCGGTCGGAGCAGAGGCGGCGTGCGGTGGTGATGTAAAGAGGAGTGCACAAATGAATGATTCCCTTAGAAATTTTCTGGCCTAAACTTGAGCGCGATAATAAACTCCACAAATCTGCAATGTAAGATCAATAATGTCAAGAATCAATGGAGAAATTTGAGAGGAAAGATTTGGGGATTTAGGGTTTATTGGAGAGAAGAAGAAGAATAGAAGGAGAAGAAAGTGGGAGAGAAAAGAAGAGGCCCCGATTTGTTTTCATCTGCGCCTCTCGCGTGCGCGAGACTTCAATATTAGTCTCTGGCCGCTTGACTTGCGTGTGCGCGAGAAAGAGGCGTGCGCGCGCGCTATTCCTTTAGAGTTCTCTGGAGCGCGAGCCTGCGCACGCGCGAGACAGGGGCTCGCGCGTGCGCATTACAAAATTGCAGAATCTCTATGCCTCGCAAGAATAATAACACAACTTAAAAATACCAAAACAAAAATAAATAAATAAATAAAATTAAAACACTGGGTTGCCTCCCAGCCAGCGCTAAATTTATAGTCTATAGCCCAACTCTACCTCCCTCTTTAATTTGTCGGGTCTTGCAAGTCGACGGAGGTCTGTGTCTGATCCACGATACCACCTCGATAAATTTTTATCCTATGTCCGTTAACTTTGAATGCTCCTGTGGCCGGACTAAAAATTTCTACCGTACCATACGGCATCACTTGCTTGATAGTATACGGTCCTGACCATCTCGTACGAAGCTTTCCTGGCATGAGCTTTAAGCGTGAGTTATATAATAAAACATCTTGGCCTACCTCGAATTCACGTGGGACAATGCGCTGATCATGCCACTTCTTGGTCTTTTCTTTGTAGATTCTGGCATTTTCATAGGCCTCCAACCTGAGCTCTTCAAGTTCATTCAATTGTAGTAACCGTTCTTCACCTGTAGCCTGCACATCAAAATTCAGAAATTTAGTAGCGCATAGTGCTCTATGTTCAAGTTCAACAGGAAGATGACATGCTTTACCATATAACAACCTAAATGGAGAAGTTCCTATAGGTGTTTTAAAAGCAATTCGATAGGCCCATAACGCGTCATCTAATTTATTTGACCACTCTTTCCTGTTCGCATTCACAGTTTTCTCCAAAATTCTTTTCAATTCTCTATTAGAAATTTCAACTTGCCCACTAGTCTGGGGGTGATAAGGTGTTGCCACCTTGTGAGTAACCCCATATTTTGTCAAAAGCTTCTCAAATTGCTGGTTACAAAAGTGGGTTCCTCCATCACTAATTATGGCTCTAGGGGTACCATATCTAGAAAATATGAATTTTTTTTAAAATTTTATAACCACCTTAGAGTCATTCGTCCTACAAGCTAGTGCTTCAACCCACTTAGACAGATAATCGACCGCAACCAAAATATACTTGTTCCCTTCAGATACAGGAAACGGTCCCATGAAATCTATACCCCACACATCAAAAACTTCACATACAAGAATATTATTGAGGGGCATCTCATGTCTCCTAGAGATATTACCAACCTTCTGACAAGCATCACAAGAAATCACATAGGCAAAAGCATCCTTAAATAATGAAGGCCAATAAAATCCCGACTGAAGTACTTTGGTGGCGGTACGACCCGCACCGAAGTGACCTCCAGTCGGACCTGTGTGACAGTGTGAAAGTATAGATCTTACCTTTTCTGCTGGAATACACCTACGAATGATACCATCTGCACAAATCTTAAAAAAAAACGGGTCTTCCCACAAAAAATATTTCAACTCAGAGAAGAATTTCTTCTTATGTTGATAAGTTAAATGCGCGGGAATAAACTTACTTGACAGATAGTTAACGATATCTGCATACCATGGTAGGTTGGATACCTCAAACAACTACTCATCTGGAAAATCATCATGGATCACCTGCGTTTTAGCGCCTTGATTTTCCAAACGAGAAAGGTGGTCCGCAACTTGATTTTCAGCTCCTTTCCTGTCAACAATTTTTAAATCAAATTCTTGCAACAGTAAAACCCAACGAATTAACCTGGGTTTAGCATTTTTTTTGCTCATCAAATACTTCAAGGCCGAGTGATCCGTGTGAACTATGACTTTGCTCCCCACCAAATAAGATCTGAACTTATCCAAGGCGAATACGACTGCGAGAAGCTCTTTTTCAGTAGTCGCGTAATTCAGTTGGGCGGCTGACAGGGTGATACTGGCGTAGTAAATCACATGAAGTGCCTTGTCCCTCTTTTGTCCAAGCACGGCTCCCAATGCGGTGTCACTGGCATCACACATCAACTCAAACGGCAGATTCCAATCAGGTGCTACTATCACCGGTGCAGTTGTTAGTTTCTCCTTCAAAATTTTAAAAGCCTGCAAGCACTCAGCGGAAAAATTAAAAGGCACCTCTTTGATTAACAGATTAGTCAGGGGTTTAGCAATAGAAGAAAAATCTTTAATAAATCTCCTATAGAAACCAGCATGCCCAAGAAAACTCCTAATGCCCTTCAAATTTGCGGGAGGTGGAAGTTTTTCAATTACTTCAAGTTTTGCTCTGTCCACTTCCACACCTAACTCAGACACCTTATGGCCTAAAACAATGCCCTCTTTCACCGTGAAGTGGCATTTTTCCCAATTCAATACCAAATTACTCTCCTCACATCTCTGCAACACTTTTTTCAGATTAAACAAACATGCATCAAAAGATTATTCTACCACAGAGAAATCATCTATAAACACTTCTATGAACTCTTCAACCATATCATAAAAAATAGCCATCATACATCGCTGAAAAGTGGCAGGGGCATTACACAACCCAAATGGCATCCGTTTATATGCAAAAGTACCATAGGGACAAGTAAAAGTGGTTTTGTGTTGGTCCTCAGGTGCTATAGGAATTTGCATATATCCGGAATAACCATCCAAAAAACAATAAAACGCATGCCCTGCAAGTCGCTCAACCATCTGATCAATAAAGGGAAGGGGGAAGTGATCCTTACGGGTGGCATCATTCAATTTCCTATAATCTATGCAAACCCGCCATCCCGTAACAGTTCTTGTAGGAATCAATTCATTGTTGGAATTTTTAATTACAGTCATCCCTCCCTTTTTAGGCACTACTTGAGTTGGACTCACCCATTCACTATCAGATATAGGGTAGATAATACCTGCATCAAGGAGCTTGATTACCTCCTTTTTCACTACCTCTTGCATTGCTGGGTTAAGTCGCCTCTGTGGTTGAGTCGATGTCTTATGTTCCGCCTCCATCAAGATTTTGTGCATGCACATGGTTGGACTAATACCCTTGAGATCGGCCAAACTCCAACCTATGGATCTTATGTGTTCTCGGATCACACGCAGCAACTTTTCCTCCTCGCAACCTGTCAAAGAAGATGAACAAATTATTGGCAGTTTATCGTTCTTTAATAAATACAAATACTTCAAATAAGATGGAAGTGGTTTAAGTTCAAGAGTAGGGGGCTCCTCGATGGATGGCTCCAGCGGTTTTGGAGTATGGTTGAGCTCTCCCATCTTGGTATTGATGAGTCTGTCGAAGGGTAGACTCCAATCCAAATACCGTGCTACTTCATGAACTTCCTCACTAACCTGTTCTTCATCAGTTGTACCTGTCAAACATATTTCTAATGGATCCACCGAAAACTGTTCCTGCATAGAACACTCAACCAAATCATCAGTAACATCAATTCTGAAACAATCAGAATTGTCTGCAGGGTATCGAATGCCATGAAAAACATTAAAAATTACTTTCTCATCATTCATACGCAATATCAATTCTCCCTTATGCACATCAATCAAAGCCTTTCCAGTGGCTAAAAATGCTCTACCCAAAATAAGAGGTATCTCACGATCCTCTTCCATATCAAGCATAACAAAATCTACTGGAAATATAAACTTATCAACCTTTACCAACACATCCTCTACAATTCTCCTTGGATATTTTATAGATCTATCAGCTAATTGTAGGGAAATAGTAGTTGGCTTAACTTCACCAATTCCTAGCTTTTCAAAACATGAATAAGGCATAAGATTTATACTTGCACCTAGATCACATAAAGCCTTATTAAAAAATGATTTTCCAATAGTGCATGGAATTGAAAAGCTACCGGGATCCTTAAGTTTCGGAGGGAGTTTATTTTGTAAAATGGCAGAAAACTCCTCCGACAACTTAACAGTTTCAAAATCCACAAGTTTTCTTTTGTTAGACAAAATCTCTTTTAAAAATTTTGCATAACTAGGCATTTGAGCTAAAGCGTCTGCAAAGGGAATATTAATATGAAGCTTTTTGAAAATCTCTAGGAATTTTGCAAATTGATTATCCAATTGCATTTTCTTTGCTCTCTGGGGGAAGGGAAGTTTACTCAAATAAATCTTCTCAATAATAGATGAGTGAGAGGACTTACCTTTCTTGCCTGTAGGCATGGAGTCTGCCTGCTTTGGTGCTTCATCCAGTTCTTTTTCCTTGACTAGGTCACTTGCTTCTTCATCCTCAGTATTCTTTGCATCAGTATCTGCTTGCGATCTAGTTACCGCCAGAATAGCATTGACATCCTTTGGATTCCTCTCAGTATTGCTAGGCAACGATCCTGCTGGCCTAGTTGATAGCTGTGTAGCTATCTGACTCATCTGCGTCTCTAATTTCTGTAACATTGCCTCTTGATTCTATAGACGGGTCTCAGTACCAGATACATATTTCATCATAATTTCTTCAAAAGAGGGCTTCTTCTCTACTGGCTTCGATGTGTTAGATGTAGGATCTGCAGCTTTCCAAGTGAAGTTTGGATGGTTTTTCCAGCCAGGATTGTAAGTGTTGCTGTATGGATTGTACTGCTGTCTCCCTTGATTTCCCATAAAGTTCGCTGCATCAACCTCAAATACTTGTTGTTCGTCAGGCTGTTGGACTTGCACTTGATTGGCTGAAGATGTCTGCATAACTGCCATCTGATGGGTAAGTGCATCGATCTTGGCATTAAGTGATGTTAGTGCATCGACTTCAAGAACTCCAGCTTTCCTCTCTTTTTTAGCATCTAGTCATCCAATGTTGCTCTCAGCCATATTTCCTATAATTTCCCATGCCTCTGCCGGTGTCTTTCTGAATAGGCTTCCGTTGGCAGCAGCATCAAACATGGAGCGAACAGATTGATCAGCCCCATTGTAAAAAGTCTGAGTCTGCTGGCTTTGAGTGAGATTATGTTGAGGACACATCCTCAACATCTTTTTGAATCGAGTCCAAGCAGCATTTAACGATTCAGCTTCCTTCTGCCTGAATGATATGATATCAGAGAACAGTTTTGCCATCTTTGTGGGCGGAAAATATTTATTCAGGAAGATTTGAACAAGTTGATCCCATGTAGTAATAGAGCCAGCAGGCAGATCATCTAGCCATTCAGCAGCTTCTCCTTGTAGAGAGAATGGGAATAACCGCAGTCGCACTCCATCAGATGATACCCCATTCACCTTGAACGTGTCGCAGATCGATAGAAAACGCTCCAGATGAGCGTAAGGGTCTTCTACAGATGAACCCCTGAATCTAGCTTGCAATTGAATCAGCTGAATAGTAGAGGGCTTCAGCTCGAAATTGTTCGCCTCAACAGCGGGGCGAACTATGCTAGATCCATAACCTTCAGTTGGCGGATGGATAATATCCCATACAGTACGGTTGTCTGCCATCTCTACTTCAGATTCAGATTCTGACTCTAGTTCAAGATTGAAAGATTTCTTAGCTTTTCGGATCCTGCTAAGTGTGCGCTCGATCTCCAAATCAAGTGGTAGTAATGTCTTTGATCGAGTTTTATGCATACACAACAGAAGGTACCTGAAGATCACCAAGAAATTAAGGTCAGAATTTTAAGAAAGTAAGTAATGTCTAATCTCAAGTGAAATAAAAATTTTGATATAAAAAACAGTCCCCGGCAACGGCGCCAAAAACTTGACCGGTTTTTTCGGTATGAATAAATTCTACTGGCAAGTGAACCAGGTCAAATTATAATAAAGTGGACTAAGGTCCAGATGTCGAACCCACAGGGACTGTAAAAATATGATTACCAAAATCTATTTATCTCTACTTAATCTAGACTAATGAATAAAGATGATTTCAGATTTTAGATAAAAATAATAAAATTGCAATAATATCAAATTAATTAGAACGCAAATTAGAACGCAGTTGGAAACTTTGAATAACGTAAAATTTTGGAAAAGTTCGATCAAGGACACACGTAGGTACCAGACAATTCATGCAACAAGCAATCGATCTAAGATATCAGACTTAATCATAATTCATGGGAATTTTCCTAATTTGTTCGAAGGACTATTTCTAGAACAATCAAACCTATTCAAATCTTGATGAACTAATCTTTCGTAATTCTAATCAAATTTGAATGCATAATCACTGTGAAAATTTAGTTAACCCCTAAACCGCATAATGAAACCGAATTTTATTTCTAGTCAGTTTTACACTATGTTGAAAATCAAAGTGATCGAATTCGAAACCTCCTCTGTCGACTTGGAATCGATTAACAAGCAAACAAATAACTGGCCAAGAAATTTGTAAGACGAAAATAAATTTGATAATCAATAAAATCAATTAAGTCTAAAAATCTCAAATAAATAAACCAAGTTTTTTACATAAACTGTCTGGCACAATCACGTGGCCTTGATCGAAAGAAGAAACTACTCACTAATAAACATGATTCAATAATCCAATTTTTAAAACATAAAGTAAAAAAATACTAGAATAAAAGAAAATCTGAAGAACTTTGCTCCCTAGCCGCCGCAAGCTTTTCCCGTATTCCAAAAAGATCCAAAAGTCCATAACAAAGGCATCCAAATTCTATATATATGACCGCGCCCAATAAAATTCCTTCAAAATAATATTAAATTCGAAAACTAGGTCACAGACACGCGCGCGCGCGCCTAAGCAGTCTCGCGCGCGCGCAGCTTAAAAGAACAGTGACTTCAAATGCCTCGCGTGCGTGCGAGGAAAGAGCTCGCGCGCGCGCGACTTCTCTAGAGATTCTCTGGAAATTTCTTCGGCGCGCGCGCGGGACATGAGCTCGCCCGCGTGCGCCTCGCCCTGGAAACCTCTGACTTTTCCTTCTGCGCACGCGCGAGACTCTTTCTCGCGCGCGCGTGGCTTGGACGCACAGAAATCCCAAATTTTCTTTTATTTCCAACAAAATTCAACCAGGTGAATCCAAATCAAACACATAACATAAAATGCTAACAAAACTTACGAAAATCACTTAAATGCATGCAAACTAAACATGAAATGCTATAAACTAATGCATACTAAACACATTTATCATATACCCTTGAGCTACCAACCTTGCCTTGTTCCTTATAATATTTCCTGATTCATCAGTTTTGTTCTTAAAAATCTATTTGGTTCCAATGATATTACTATGATCAGGTGGAGGAACTAAGATCCACACATCATTCCTAACAAATTGTTCAAGTTCATCATGCATAGCATTGACCCAAAGCTCATCTTTTAAAGCCTCACCAACATTTTTTGGTTCAATACTAGACACAAAGCAAGAATGTCTTACCTGAGAGTATGCGGAAGTCATGCACACTAACCCGCTCATCTTTCGATAATCAACTTTTTCCTTTCTTCGGGTTTGCATCATTCTTTGTGCATCTCCTATGATTTGTGAAGTAGGATGGTTTTTCTGAATTTTGCTAGGTACATTATGTCCAGCATCTTGTATTTCATCTTCAAAATCATACTGATCTTATGTACTCTATTCATTCATATTCAGTGTTGGACTCAGTGTTGTGCTGGGTGATTTTTCAGGTGGGACAACACTAGTGACAACACTGGAATCAGTCGGGGAAGAAACAGTATCTAGCAGATCATCAATATTGTCTTCAATTGTTTTCCCCTTCAGATCTCCACAGCTTTCAACCTCCATAGGTCCCATTAAGTCCATGTGTAGGAGTTCAAGACATTGTGTTGTCCCACAGTGTTGTAACACTGGATGTGACACACGAGTTTGCTTACCTTTTTGACAGTCTCCACACACATATGGAACTCCAGAAGTTAGATTTGGCATTCCCGTACAGCATCATACTGGCTCAGTTTCTTCAATGCTTTGAAGTTGGCATGTCCAGACTTTTGATGCCATAAATTCAAATCACCAATCTTGGTGAATTTTCAAGCAAGTTCCTCTCCAAGTTGATAACAGTTGTCCGATGATCTAGAACCTGTCAAAACACACGAATTACTCTTATCAAATACTTGACATAAATTCTTATCAAATTTAACATAAAGATCATCATCACAAAGTTGACTAATGCTAATAAGATTAGCATTTAATCCTTCAACATGTAGAACATTGTGAAGCTTCGGCAGTCCCTCTACATTCAAGATGCCTTTTCCAACAATTTTTCCATTGGCTCCTCCTCCATATGTCGCTTTTCCTTTATCCTCTTGAACATAGTCAGAAAGATACTTCTTCATTCCTGTCATGTGGCGTGAACTACCACTGTCGAAGTACCAATGACCTGCAATATTAGTTTTTAAGGAAGTATAAACAACATTACAACTGGATTTAGCTTTTGGTACCCAAACCTTTTTCTCAGTATTTTTCTTCCTGGCAGTGTTCTGATTCAGTGTTGGCAACACTGATGGAAACACTTGCCTGGAGTTCCAGAACATATAGTCATACCTGAGTTTAAACAATAAGGCTTGATGTGAGCTTGCTTGTTATAGTAATGACAAACAAACCTACGCTTCCTTTGCTTTTTCCTCTGAACAAGAGCTTGTGTCTTCAATGGAATTGGTTTTTCCTTTGGAATTGCAATTAGAACCCTAGCAGAGTTGTTTTTATCTTTGACAAAAATAGTTTGTGACGACTCCCCAACTTCAAACTTGCTATTATGAAATGCTAAACCAGCTCTATCATCTTTTCCCATCATCAGAATTGAATCCAGCTTGGTCTTTCTTGAATTAACTTTGCGAGAGTTGCATTGGCTCTTCCAAGCTCTTCTTTGACCTTGCCTAGTTCTAAATCCTTTTTTCTCAGAACAACTTCAAGTCTAGCCACTGAAGCTTTCAGTTCACTGTTTTCTTTTGAAAGTATTGAATTTGATTTGTTCCTTAACATCCAATCAGTATACAATTCTTCATACATCTTCTGAGCATTATACCAAGAAAGTTATACTTCACCAGCTTCCTGATTTGAGTCTCCAGAAACAGATGCATTCAGACACAGTACCTTTTGGCCAGTGTTGTGAACAAGTGTTGTGACACCAGTGACAACACTGTGTTTATGCTGTACCAAAACTGACAGTGCATTGTGAGTCTCTTCTTCTCCTTGTTCTGTACCTTCCTCATCTTCATCATCACTTAGGGAAGCATACATTCCTTTGCAAAGTCTGGTTGGGCACTCATTATCATAGTGACCGAATCTTGTGCACTCATGACACTTCACAGACTCAAACTTCTTTGAGATAGTCATTTTTTTCCTTCTTTCTGAAAGTGATTTTGACTCTTTGAAGGGATGGTATTCTGTTCTGGTCCGCAAATCCTTAATGGTTTTCCAACAGCAGGAGCATTCAAAACTTTGGGTTTCTGACCAGGTTTCTTATAATCTCTTATTCTCTTCAAATAGTTACCAAATTGTTTGGTAAGTAGGGCAATAGAATCATCTCCTAAGTTAGACTTGTTGACTCCATGTGTCAGATCAACAAAATCATTTTATGAGTCATTAGAAACTTGAAGTGCAATGGAATTACCTTTGTCCTTTTTTCCAAAATTCATCTCCAACTCATAAGTTCGAAGAGAACTCATTAATTCATCCAATCCCAGAATTGATGTGTCTTTTGATTCTTCAATAGCACAAATTTTCATTTGAAATCTTTCCGGCAGTGATCTCAACACTTTTCTCACCAAGCGTTCATTCAAAATAGCATCACCAAGATCAATTGCCTCATTCTCGATCTTCCTTAAGCGGCGTTCATAATCATCGATTGACTCACTTTCTTCCATACTCAAGTTTTCAAACTGAGTAGTGAGAATCCTTCTTTTGGTTCGACGCACACTTTCGGATCCTTCACAGTGCATTTGGAGTTTTTCCCAGGCCTGTTTAGCACATAACAGTTAGTGACTAGTGAAAATATATTGGAATCAAGAGAAGTAAATATAGCATTAAGGGATTTATTGTTCATATTCGAAGCAGCAGTCTCATCGGCATTCCATTTTGTTTCTGGTTTGAGGAGAAAATCTCCTTTCCATCAGTTCTCCTTGGTGGATTCCATCCTTGTAGCACACGCTGCCATGCCTTTTCATCAATTGATTTGATGTAGACACGCATCCTTACTTTCCAGATATCATAGTTGGATCCATCCAAGATTGGAGGACGTTGAGCAGTTCCTGAAGAAGGTATCACCATTGCGATGTCTGTCAAACACAAAAACAAAATCACACTTAGTATCATCAAGTGAATGTCTCTGACACCAATTGTAAGGTTTGGACAGCCTAAAATCACAGAAATACCAGAAATAAATATTCGAGAGTGTGTATCTTTCAGTGTTGTCAACACTTCACGATAACACTATGCAACAGAATAATTAACTAACAGTAAAAGTAAATAACACACAGATAATTATGCACAAGTACTAAGTAATTGTACGTTGTCTCATGGCGAAATAATCACTAGAAAAACAAATCAGTTTACAAAAAACCAACTAGAGATTGTTTTATGAAAAACTAATTTTCTCAACAGATTGAGAAAATAAACGACTTCCTAAAAACTAGTAAGAACTAGAATAATAAATCAATAGGAAGTTCTAAACCGAAAAATAAAAACCAAAGAAACACTTTATGAACAACACTTCACTCATGTGTTCTTCAGTGTTTCTAACACTACTCGGCAACACAACGTAGCAGTAGTATCTCTTCAGAAATTATTCAATGATCGATCTTCAATACTCTAGAATTTCTGCAGCACTTTTTCTATGTATTTTGCTCTCTACGTTTTACTCTCTTGATCTCTCTATCTCGTTGTCGTCTCTCTTGATTGTTCTGAACGGTCCAAACACTCCTATAAATAGATCTTCAATATATTTCCAAAAATAAGAACCTACAAAGCATGGAAATAATATATCATAAGAATCAAATATTTTGAATCAAGATAAATCTGATATTACCAATTTTAACACTTGTTCTAAGAAAGGCAAAACTATAAATATAGAAATTAAATGCAATAAGGAAATAATTTAAAAGACATGTGCACAACATGTTCTTTCAATCAACATAGACAAAAAGATACATAGTAACACCCCGAGAATAGTAAATAAAAAAATATGTGTCAGCACGGGAGGCAGTAAAGCCAAGACTGACTAAAAATTTTTGAAGGGTCATGTACCAGGCGCGGGGCGCCTGCTTAAGACCATAAATGGCTTTGTTCTACTTGGAGACATAGGAGTAAACATTAGGATCAACAAACCCAAGCGACTGCGCCATATACAAACAATCATCGAGTTGACTATGCAAAAATGCATTATTGACATCCATATGACGGAGACTAGATGGAGTAGGTGGGTGGAACGAGATATGGCGCAGGAGGACAGGAAGATAAAGAATCTCCAGACGGGGAATCCTCCACAGGGACACTACCAGAAAGAACTTCAGAAGGAGAACCAACACCAGCGCCACCAGTAGCAAAAGGATACTCAGACTCAACAAAAACAACATGACGCGAGACAAATATTCTGCCAGAGGAAGGCTCAAGACACATATAGGCACTCTGGGTAAGGGAGTAACCAAGGAAGACACAGTGTGGGGACCCGGGTTGCTAATCTCATCTTAAGGTAATTAATGATTAAGTAACACTTAATCAAACAATAAGGAATAATAAAACCAAGAGTTAATTTTTTTTAAAAAAAAAATTCCAGCACCTCGCTCGATCGGGTAAACTCACCTGATCGAGCGAGCTTAAATCATTAGCTCTCGGGTCTAAACATATTTGGCCTTTGGCCTCGCTCGATCGGATGAACTCGTCCGATCGAGCGAGCCCAAAAGCTCGATTCTCTGTTTCCAAAATTTAAAGTCCGCGCTCGATCGGTGGAGTTCACCCGATCGAGCGGGCTCCATTTCCAGAAAATCCGCAGAACAGGTTTTTGCTGTCAAAACTTGGAACATGGCATGATTCATCATCAAACATGGATTCTAAACATGTTATAAAATCTGGAAACATGCATATATACATAAATGAATTCTCAAGTATATATACTCATGCATTTATTACATCAAACAGATCGTTAACAAAGCGATAAATGACACAACTATAACGATTCTCAAAAGTGTACTTCAAACCACAATATTCTAACATGTTTGATTGCTTCTAAAACTTCTAACTGCAGCTAAAACCCAAGTCTTCACGTGCTTAACTCTCTCTCTAGCTATCCCTGTCGCTTCTGACCATCTCCTGCCCCACCTATTGCCATGCACACATACAAAACAAAACAATAGCCGGATAACTCCGGTGAGAATAAAATCCCAATATAAATAACAAAACATGCAATATAATAAACATGAATGCAATGCATGTTTCAATGGTAGACAATCAATTCTGATATCAAACAAATATCGGTTCTTGGGATCCCGAGGAAATAAAATCTCAAACTAACACAAATTCACCCAATCGAGGTGAAGTCAAGTATTTTATTTCCTCTGACTTTGGTGCAACTATAGTGAGTCTTCTAGCTCTGAAAGTAACTCTACATTTCGTGCCACTAAACTACAGCCCTCCAAACGTCATATGCACTCTAGGCCAATTAGCCCTCTATGCTTTTCAGGTTTGAGTTCAAGATGAATGCAACATATTCTGTATGCATTAAATGCTATAAAACACCTTGAACACTTACTCAAATAAGCAATCAAATCAATAAAATCATCTAATCACATAAAACACATAATCAAACAAGTATGTGATTAACAAGGGAATACTCGAAAATCATAGCTATTTCAAGTATTCTATCCCATCTGGATTAGCTGTCATTTATATCTTTCAAATTCGAGTCTGAAAATACTTCAAGTCTGAAAACATAACATCAATAACATATATCAAATTCTGCTCGAAGTCATTGCAATTCGAACAATCAAACTAACTTCAAACCTCAAGCTTTAACTCTTTTCCGATTCAAATCCGGATTCTCGAAGTCGAATACGTCAAGACAAGGCTGAAAATGAAGTGATAAAAAGTGATAAAATCAGCTAACAACACCATCTAAACATAGCTACTACAATAGGCTCAAAAGTGTAGCAATTTCTGAAATCGACGACGTAACGACTAAAAATCGGCAACCGAATCAATATCCAACGCAAGATACCACATCATTTTCATCATATTCTCCAACACCATAACAATATACATACAAGGCCAAACATATCAGAAAAGGAAGGGTTTGATTCTTGCTTCCTAAAAGCATATAAAATCCAAACGATAGTCTTTTTCCAAACCATCTGCGAATACGTAACTGATACTAGCTCAATCACATATAGAATCCAAAATAATAACAACCCATCTTCAACATAAAAATAAAATCTGAGAAAAGTGAATGAAACTTGTACCAAAACGAAGGTCTCGGAGCGGTGATCGCAGATATATATTTATTTTGAATTTCTGACGGCTGAATCAAAAGATATCGGAGCTTTAACCGGATGAAAGTGGCATGAGAAATAGGTTCCACCATCTCTGCCCTTTCTTTTCTTTTATTCTGATCTTTTTCACGTGAAGATGATATCTTACAAGTGGTTGAATTGATATATATTAGCATATTTGCAGTTTAGTCCCTGAACTTTTGGCTATTTGAAATTAAGTCCTAGGAAAAGCGATTTAATTCAATTTCAATCTTTCTTCATTTAAGAATATTAGAATTTAATTTTAAACTCTAAATATTCCCAAAATTAAATAGTCTTGGATTAAAATTAAATAATCCCGGGCCTTACATTTCTCCCCCTCTAAGGCATGAGTTCGTCCTCGAAATCATAAGCAAGCTGTATATGCAATCTGTATACGCATAAGATAATGACATAATAGAAAACAGAATAAGAACTCACATCAATGAAACAACTCTGGAAATCTCTGTCTCATATCTGATCCAGTCTCCCAAGTCATTTCTTCAGTGCCATGTCGACTCTACTGAATTTTGACCAAATGAATCGTTTTATTTCTGAGATGTTTATCTTTACGATCAAGAATCTGAATAGGGTGCTCAAAATATCTAAGCGTCACGTCAAGTTCAGCTTCATCAGGCTGAAGAATATGGGAAGGATCAGGCTGATACTTCCGCAGCATAAAGACGTGAAATACATCATGAATACCAGACAAAGATGGAGGAAGAGCGAGTCGATAAGCAAGATCGCCTATCTTCTCGATAATCTCATATGGACCAATAAAACGTGGTGATAATTTTCCTTTCTTGCCAAATCTGATTGTACCTCGAAACAGAAAAATCTTCAAGAAAACTCTGTCTCCCTGATCAAAAGATAAAGGTCGCCGTCTGATATTCACATACTTTTCTTGTCTGTCCTGAGCTGTTTTCATTCTTTTATGTATAAGCTTCACTATTTCAGTCATTTTTCGGATCATATCCGGCCCAACATCTGGTACGTTTGAGATATCATCCCAATATAACGGTGATCTGCATTTTTTTCCATACAGTGCTTCAAATGGAGCCATCTCAATGCTTGTCTGATAGCTGTTATTATAAGAAAATTCTTCAAGTGGTAATGAATCTTTCCAATTAGTACCAAAGTCTAGTACTATAGCTCTCAGCATATCCTCAAGTGTTTGGATAGTCCGCTCTCACTGTCCGTCTGTTTGAGGATGATATGCAATACTATGATGTAATTGAGTATCAAGAGCTTGTTGCAAGCTATGCCAAAAGTGTGATATAAATCTAGGGTCTCGATCTGAAACGATATATTTAGGCACACCATGTAATCTTACCACTTCTCTGACGTAGATCTCTGCCATTTGATCATGTATGTACGTCATTTTGTACAGAATAAAGCAAGCTGATTTCGTCAACCTATCAATAATCACCCAAATGGCATCGTATCCTCTGGATGAACGTGGTAGCTGTTTGACAAAATACATGGAAATTGATCCCATTTCCATTCTGAAACTGATAAACTCTGCAATAGACTGAAAGAGTGGGTGCCCGGATAGCCAACTTGTGGCTAAGGGCTTTTATGACTCTTTGTGTAAACAATCTTTGTTTAATATAATTTACATTTTATTAATGGCAATGACTTTATCTTTCTTCATATTGTTATATTGTGATATACTATTGTTGTTTTGATAAAGACTTTGAATATACTATAGTGTATGTAAGATGTGGTAGTACATGGGGATGACTATCATGAAACAAATCTTATAGTCACTGTATATTCTAAATAGTTCCTAGTCGATTGAGCCGTCCGAAAATAAGGATAAGGATCGCTCGAGTTTGAGACTAGCATTTGCGATGCAGAGTACCACGTTTCATTGGTAGGGAACATAGAGATGTTCGAAGCATGCAAATGGATATTCATATGATGAATGATCGAACTACCCTATTCGGACTTTCCAAGTGGTTATCACTTATCGAGTGGATAAAGTCCGCGGTTTTGGTTGTACACCATTAGTCCTTATTACTTGAAACATCATTGAGACTCTATATGCTAGTACTGTGCTTTGACTCGTTTACCGACTCTATGGAGGTCATCAGGTGTCGGGATTGGGTACAGTTATGACGCATATAGGAGTCAATGCTTTGTTGTCAAGGATTCACCACATACTTGCGAGTGTGGATATCCTATGCGATCTGAGGAGATATTAGTGTGACGAATCTCTGGCCAGAGTACATGATGTGTTTTAGGTTAATGGTTATCCTAGTAACACATGCGATGTCACTAATAGATCTCCAAGATGTTATGCATAGTTATCGAATCTCGAACGACTCTCGATGTACCAATGGTTGTTGATTCGATCGGGATATTTGGTTGAAGGGACCGTACTGTATGCTAACCAAAATCTACTGGTTCTTGCAGGCACTATCAGTAATACCTAGGGAATCATGGGGCGATGTTGCTAGACGCTCTTACCATGATTCGTTGGGTAAGTCGGAAATTGTTGTTCCGAGTCACAAGGAGTTGTGAGCCCACGGCTAGCTGTATTCCTGAACCATTGAGGGTTACACAAGTAATGGATTACTAAAACCCCGTAGAGATAGTTAAATTTAAAGAGTTAAATTTAATGAAAGAGAAATTGGATTTCTCAACTAAAGGGAGTGGAATTTCCTAAAATGACATAGTGATGGGCATTTTAGGAAATCACTGAATTCGGATTCAGAAAAATTATCTTGACTCTAAAAGATGCAGAAATGGTTTCTGTGCACATTGGTGAAATCAGTTTATCAATCGGAGTCACGATGAATTTTATATTAATTTTTAGAACAACGGGCTTGACTTGTTGGGCTTAAGTTATGGATTGTGGGCTTTAATGAGTTAGAGTCCTAACACAATTATAACTTAACCTAGTCTAGAAATTATCTATAAATATATGTAGTGGGTTCGAAAATTGCATGCAATTCAGTCTTCAATTTTCGAACACTGCATAAACAATTATAAGGGATTTTTCGAAAATTCCTTGCCCTTTTTGAGAAAATTCGGATTGTGTTTTTGTGAAAAATTACAATTCTGAATTAACAGATCATATCTGTTTATTCTCTATGCAAACTTCTGATTGATTTCTAGTGCAGTCAATCAGAGAGTTTCTGTTTTTTGTTCGTGGACCTTATTCCGGTGATTGATCGTGACGCCATCGGTTCCCGGGATATCCAAGAAGAGCAGATTAAATTCTGTTGGTGTCCATAATTTCGCTTCGAGATTGGAGGTAAAATATTTAATTAATTATTATTTATTTTACTTGTGTGATTTAATCGTTAAACGTTTTGATACCCATGATATGAAATTGTTTCATATCAAAGAAAAATAAAATTTTAAACTTCCGCTGCACCGGGTATCAATTCAATTGATCTGAACAAGGTTTTCCAACAGTGGTATCAGAGCCAGGTTGCTCAGATCAAACGATTAAATTAATCGATTGTACAAAATTTTTGGCCTCGGGTTTTTGAAACAAAACATATTTTTAAGAAAATCAAAAATTTTATTTTTCTGACGGGCAAGAAAAAAGGGCAGCGATTGGATCGCTGCCCAATGGGCAGCGGCGGTCTGCCCAGCCCGCACCCGGTCAGGGCACGGGCTACCCGGGATTGTCCCGGGCAGCCCGGAAAAATTAAAAAAAAATTGATTTTTGAAAATTTTGAATTTTTGAAATTCTAGTGTTTGATCCGATCGAAAAATGTATTTGATAAGATCACGAAGCATCGGATCGAATTGTTCGAGTCCGAAATTTTTAAAATTAATTTTTGGATAAATTTGAATTTTTGGAGAATTTAAATATTTTATCCGTTAAATTGAATTTTGAAAATTGATTATTTTGGTACAATTGATGATAAGATGTGATCTTATGGATGGATAAGATAAAATATGATTTTATCTTTTAAATTATGATGCCACAGCATGTTTATCCAATTATTTAAATTTTGAATTTAAAATTGGATAATGGGATGATCGACTGCCATAACCAATTTTGTAGGTGTATGTTAGGAATTTACATTTGTCTTATTGTTGTTGGTGTTTATTAATGGGCTTGGTTTATAGCCCAATATGATTGTCATATGTAATAAAAGTGGTCCTGGTTTATGGCCCGTTCCCAGCCCTACAAATGTATCCCATATTTGTCATCGAAATTTATTGTAAATTTATTAGACTTAGTGGGAGACAAAGATTTGAAGAAATGGTGGGCCCAGCAGACAATGAAGACTGAAAAAATGTAAATTGGAAGCTCAATGTAATAGGATTGCATTGCATACCTGCATATTACCTAGGATTGGACTTAGACTCGTGATTGGCAACCACGGGTCGAATAGATAATGGGATCGATCATCCTTAAATAATATATGATATTATTGATGTATGCATGTTTAGAACAAATTGTATGAATCCCACAAGCATACATAAAAATGAATGATGAGACAAATTTTCAAAATTAAAAATCCCTCATTTTAAATATGATTTAAAATTTATATAAAGATTAATAAAAGGGAATTTAAATATTGTTTAAATTTTCCTACCTTCCATCAACGATCAATGTATGAGATGCTACCCGCGGATATGGTCCGGCTCATATTATTGGGGGGGCCCGTTCGTCGAAAAGCTGTACATTGGATCGACAAATGTTGTAAGTTGGGTGGAACTCCCATGGGATCGGCTCATATTATTGGGGGATCCACATGCCGACCGTCCATCACAACTTAATATTGATGGGTCATCTTGACATGTCACAATAAACGGCGTCATATTATTGGGCCCTTATTGGACATGAGGTAAAAACATGGGGGTTACTTTGGAAGTAATTGAGCTCTACCTTTTGAAAATTATGGTTGGCTGATATTATTCGGGACTATGATTTGTCAATTGGACTCCATGTTCTCACTAAGGAAAAAGTTTCCCGTTTTCACTAGAGGGTGGTGAAATCGTTAAAATAGTGGGAGTGTAATTCATAAAATTAAAATTCGCCATATTTTATGTCTTAATAAATTAATTAAACAATCACTGATTATTGTCTGTTTTCTTTTCAGTATATTGTTACAATGAATTCGCGTAATCCACTATTTGCAATTCTCGAACAAAACAAACTCACTGGCGCAAACTATACGGAATGATTCCGTAAGTTAAAGATTATTCTCACTTAAGGAAAAGGCTTTCTACGTGTTAGAGAAGCCGCCCCGAAGGAAGCCCCGGCTAATACAAGTTCGGAAGAGTTGGCCAAACTTGATTTATGGTGGGACCATGATATCAAGGCCAAATGCTACATGCAGGCTTCGATGTCTGATGTACTCCAGAGGCGATTTGAGGATGCCGTGAATGCTGCTGACATTCACATAGCACTCAAGGAGCTATTTGGAGCTCAGTCAAGGTCGGAGAGGTATGCCACTGTCAGAGAGCTCATGACAAGCCGCATGCGAGAGGGGACTTCTGTCCGTGAGCATGGGGTGCGCATGATTGGGCTCATTGAAAAGTTGGTAACACTCGACTTGACTTTGGAGCATGAACTCAGATCGGACTTGTTACTCCTTTCACTTCCTTCATCGTATGATGGTTTTGTGATGAACTTCAACATGAACAAGATAGAGGCCACCCTTGAAGAGATGGTCAATATGCTTGTCACATATGAAGCCACACTAAAGAAGGATAAACCGGTACTTTTGGTTGGGTCCTCTTCTAACTCGAAGAAGGGGCCAAGTGGAAAGGGTAAGAAGCGTTCTGCCCCGCCCAAGAAGAGTGTACCAAATAAGAAGGGGAAGGCCAAGGTTTCATATGAGAAGAAGGATGAAAACGTTTGCCATTACTGCAAGAAGCCCGGTCATTGGAAACGTAACTGCAAGGAATACCTCGATCAGTTGCGAACTGAAAAGGGTATGTTTTACATTGAAATAAATGTTTCTCTTAATACTTCTTCTTGGGAATTGGATACCGGATGTGGATCTCACATTTGCAATGATTTGCAGGTGATGACAAGAAGTCGTAAGCTAAGGATGGGTGAGACCCAACTGAGACTCGGGAATGGTTCAAGAGTCGAAGCCAAAGCGATAGGAGACATTTATTTAATTTTGCAAAATAATTTTAAGTTATTTTTGAGAGATGTTTTGAATGTTCCGGATTTGGTCAAAAACATTATCTCTATTTCTATGCTTGATAGAGATGATTATTCTTGCAATTTTGTGAATGAGATTTGCAATATTTACAAGAATGAATGTTTGATTGGAAATGGACAACTTGAAAACGATCTATATAACTTAAAATTAAAAGACGTTTCAATGAATTATGTTGATAAACCGGTAACAACAAATAAAAGAAAAAACGATAGTCAAAACCCGGCAAATCTTTGGCATGCTAGGCTAGGTCATATTTCCTCAAGGAGGATGAACAAGCTAGTGGGAGAGGGCATGTTTGATATGTCTGATATTAACTCTCTACCTACTTGTGAATTCTGCCTGAAAGGAAAAATGACTAAATCTCCATTCAAGGGGAAACCTGAGCGTAGTCAAAATCTGTTGGATTTGATCCATACAGATGTTTGTGGTCCATTTAGAATTGGTACTCAATTTGGCCACACCTACTTCATTACCTTTACTGATGATTATTCAAGGTATGGGTATTTATATTTAATGAAATATAAGTCTGAAGCATTTGAAAAGTTCAAAAAATTCAAGGCTGAAGTAGAAAACAAACTAGGCAAAAGTATTAAGGCACTTCGATCGGATCGTGGTGGAGAATACTTAAGTGCCGAGTTTTTGGACTATCTAAAAGAGAATGAGATTCTCTCTCAGTGGACTCCTCCTATGACACCACAGCTGAATGGTGTTTCGGAGCGTCGTAATAGAACCTCGTTAGACATGGTTCGATCCATGATGAGCTTCACTGAGCTCCCACCATCGTTTTGGGGCTACGCGCTTGAAATGGCGGTTTTGTTGTTGAACAACGTTCACACTAAAGCAGTAGATAAAACACCATACGAGTTATGGAATGGCAAAGCTCCTAAGTATTCGTACTTGAGGATTTGGGGATGTCCTGCTTAAGTGAAGCAGACAGTGGGAGATAAGTTGGATAGTCGATCCATCTTATGTTATTTTGTGGGGTATCCGAATAATTCAATCGGATATTATTTCTATCATCCTGCTGAAACAAAGGTGTTTGTTTCAAGGAATGCCACCTTCTTGGAGAAGGAATTCTTATTGGATAAGAAAGGCAAGATGATGGAACTCGAAGAAATTCGAGAAGAACCCGAAATACAAATTAACGATCCTACACCTCAAGAATCATCACAAGACACGCCTTTTGCTAGAAGATCCGAGAGGACTTCTAGGCCTCCTATTAGATATGGTCTTCTTCTTAAAGGGGATCAAAGTGAACCCGATATTGGATGTGATCCAAGAAAATTCAAGGAAGCAATTTCTGATGTGGATTCTAATTTATGGCTTGAAGAAATGCAGTCGGAAATAAACTCGATGCATTCAAACCAAGTTTGGTCTTTAGTAGATCCTCCTGATGGAATTGTTCCAATAGGATGTAAATGGATTTACAAAAGAAAACTTGGGCCTGATGGCAAAGTGTTGACCTACAAGGCACGATTGGTGGCAAAAGGTTATACTCAAAGACAAGGAGTTGACTATGATGAAACCTTTTCACCAGTCGCAATGTTCAAGTCCATAAGAATCCTTATTGCCATAGCAGAATGGTATGACTATGAGATATGACAAATGGATGTAAAGACTGCTTTTCTTAATGGAAACATTAAGGAAGAGATCTATATGATGCATCCTGAGGGATACACATCCATGGGAAGCGAGCATAAGGTATGCAAGCTTCAGAGATCAATTTATGGTCTCAAACAAGCATCAAGAAGTTGGAACCAAAAATTTGATGAAACAATAAAGGATTTTGGTTTCATCAAGGACCCGGAGGAACCATGCGTGTACAAGAAAGTAGTTAAGGATGCAGTAACATTCTTAGTACTTTATGTTGATGACATCCTACTCATGGGGAATGACGTAGGGATGTTGCAGTCAACAAAGATATGGTTATCAGGTAGATTCTCGATGAAGGATTTGGGTGAGGCCTCCTATATTCTAGGGATACAAATCTATAGAGATAGATCTAAGAGAATGATAGGACTTACTCAATCAACCTACATCGACACCATATTGAAAAGGTTTTCAATGGATGGGTCTAAGAGAGGACATCTACCTATGTGTCATGGAGTTTCTCTATCAAAGTCTATGTGTCCTAAGACTGATGAAGAGATAGAGAAGATGGCACACATACCATATGCGTCAGCCATTGGTAGTATCATGTATGGGATGATATCTACCAGACCGGATGTGGCCTATGCTCTGAGCGTCACGAGCAGATATCAAGCCAATCCCGGTCAAATGCATTGGAAAGCCGTGAAGGATATTCTTAAGTACTTGCGAAGGACTAAGAATGTGTTCATGGTTTATGGAGGAAGAGAATTGAAGTTGGAAGGCTACACCGACTCTAGCTTCCAATGTGACGTGGATGACTCGAAATCAACCTCTGGATTTGTATTCGTGCTCAATGGCGGTGCTGTCTCTTGGAAGAGTTCCAAGCAAGACACCACAACGGATTCCACCACTGAGGCAGAATACATTGCAGCATCAGCTGCTGCTAAAGAGGCGGTTTGGATAAGGAAATTCATCCAAGAGTTGGGTGTAATTCCTGAAGCTGTTGGTCCAGTCCCGGTGTACTGTGACAACACGGGTGCCGTTGCTCAGGAAAAGGAGCCAAGGTCTCATCAGAAGTCCAAACACGTACTGAGGAAATACCACATCATCCGGGAGATTGTGAAAAGAGGAGACATCAGTGTCGAGAGAGTGGCCTCTACAGACAATATCGCTGATCCGCTTACTAAGCCCTTGCCAGGACCATTGTTTGACAAACATCACGAAGCAATGGGATTACGTAGTATGACTAGTTGGCTTTAGGGCAAGTTGGAGATTGAAAGAGTGGGTGCCCGGATAGCCAACTTGTGGCTAAGGGCTTTTATGAATCTTTGTGTAAACAATCTTTGTTTAATATAATTTACATTTTATTAATGGCAATGACTTTATCTTTCTTCATATTGTTATATTGTGATATACTATTGTTGTTTTGATAAAGACCTTGAATATACTATAGTGTATGTAAGATGTGGTAGTACATGGGGATGACTATCATGAAACACATCTTATAGTCACTGTATATTCTAAATAGTTCCTAGTCGATTGAGCCGTCCGAAAATAAGGATAAGGATCGCTCGAGTTTGAGACTAGCATTTGCGATGCAGAGTACCACATTTCATTGGTAGGGAACATACAGATGTTCGAAGCATGCAAATGGATATTCATATGATGAATGATCGAACTACCCTATTCGGACTTTCCAAGTGGTTATCACTTATCGAGTGGATAAAGTCCGCGGTTTTGGTTGTACACCATTAGTCCTTATTACTTGAAACATCATTGAGACTCTATATGCTAGTACTGTGCTTTGACTCGTTTACTGACTCTATGGGGGTCATCAGGTGTCGGGATTGGGTACAGTTACGATGCATATAGGAGTCAATGCTTTGTTGTCAAGGATTCACCACATACTTGCGAGTGTGGATATCCTATGCGATCTGAGAAGATATTAGTGTGACGAATCTGTGGCCAGAGTACATGATGTGTTTTAGGTTAATGGTTATCCTAGTAACACATGCGATGTCACTAATAGATATCCAAGATGTTATGCATAGTTATCGAATCTCGAACGACTCTCGATGTACCAATGGTTGTTGATTCGATCGGGATATTTGGTTGAAGGGACCGTACTGTACGCTAACCAAAATCTACTGGTTCTTGCAGGCACTATCAGTAATACCTAGGGAATCATGGGGCGATGGTTCTAGACGCTCTTACCATGATTCGTTGGGTAAGTCGGAAATTGTTGTTTCGAGTCACAAGGAGTTGTGAGCCCACGGCTAGCTATATTCCTGAACCATTGAGGGTTACACAAGTAATGGATTACTAAAACCCCGTAGAGATAGTTAAATTTAAAGAGTTAAATTTAATGAAAGAGAAATTGGATTTCTCAACTAAAGGGAGTGAAATTTCCTAAAATGACATAGTGATGGGCATTTTTGGAAATCACTGAATTCGGATTCAGAAAAATTATCTTGACTCTAAAAGATGCAGAAACGGTTTCTGTGCACATTGGTGAAATCAGTTTATCAATCGGAGTCACGATGAATTTTATATTAATTTTTAGAACAACGGGCTTGGTTTGTTGGGCTTAAGTTATGGATTGTGGGCTTTAATGAGTTAGAGTCCTAACACAATTATAACTTAACCTAGTCTAGAAATTATCTATAAATATATGTAGTGGGTTCGAAAATTGCATGCAATTCAGTCTTAAATTTTTGAACACTGCATAAACAATTATAAGGGATTTTTCGAAAATTCCTTGCCCTTTTTGAGAAAATTCGGATTTTGTTTTTGTGAAAAATTACAATTCTGAATTAACAGATCATATCTGTTTATTCTCTACGCAAACTTCTGATTGATTTCTAGTGCAGTCAATCAGAGGATTTCTGTTTTCTGTTCGTGGACCTTATTTCGGTGATTGATCGTGACGCCATCGGTTCCCGGGATATACAAGAAGAGCAGATTAAATTCTGTTGGTGTCCATAATCTCGCTTCGAGATTGGAGGTAAAATATTTAATTAATTATTATTTATTTTACTTGTGTGATTTAATCGTTAAACGTTTTGATACCCATGATATGAAATTGTTTCATATCAAAGAAAAATAAAATTTTAAACTTCTGCTGCACCGGGTATCAATTCAATTGATCTGAACAAGGTTTTCCAACATAGACCACCTGGATTCTTTATTTCAGCTTTTACCTGTTGGTAATTCAAACATTTGAATACAAATTCAGTAACATCTGACTTCATCTGTTTCCACCAATACTGCATTTTCAGATCATTATATATTTTTCTGCCACCAGGATGAATACCGAATCTACTACTGTGAGCCTCTTTCAATATATGCTGTTTCAACTCTGAAACATCTGGAACAATAAGTCTGTTATTCACATATAAAACATCATCAGCACTGACTTGATATTCAGATTGATGCCCTGATCTGACCATATCAATCGATTTCTGAATATTCTGATCCACTTTCTGTGCTTCTTTGATTCGTATCAATAGCTCTGGCTCAGCTTTAATAGCACAAACTCGGATAGGCTGCATATCTGTTTCAAATACTAATCCAGAAATACAAAAATATTCTACCATTTGAGATACACCTATCGTAGATAAGGATAAAGAACATACCTTTCTACTCAAGGCATCTGCAACTGCATTGGATTTCCCTAGATAGTATTTGATGTCGCAATCAAAATATTTCAGTAAATCAATCCATCTACGCTGTCTCATATTCAATTCTGATTGCGAAAACAGATATTTTAAGCTTTTATGATCAGAAAAGATTTCAAACTTCTCACCATAAAGATAATGTCGCCATATCTTCAATGCAAAGACAATAGCGGCAAGCTCCAAATCATGGATAGGATACCGAGTCTCGTGTGGTTTTAACTGTCTCGAAGCATAAGCGATAACATGAACTCGCTGCATAAGCACACAACCCAGACCCTTGTGAGATGCATCACAATATACAACAAAATCACCTGTACCTGATGGAATCATCAAGACAGGTGCACTTGTAAGACTCTTCTTCAGCTCCAAGAAACTAGCTTCACAAGCTTCAGTCCATACATACGACTTCTTTTTCTCAGTCAATTGCGTAATAGGCTTGGCAATGCTGGAAAAATCTCGAATAAATCCGCGATAGTATCCTGCTAAGCCCATAAAACTTCGTATTTCTGGCACTGATGTAGGTCTAGGCCAATTAAGTACAGCCTCTACCTTGCTTAGATCCATTGAAATACCATCACCTGAAATGATATGCCCAAGAAACACAACTTTCTGCAACCAAAACTCACATTTCGATAACTTGGCATATAATTTTTTAGTTCTCAAAGTCTGTAAGATGATTTTGAGATGTTCAGCATGATCGTGCACATTCTTGGAATATATCAAGATATCATCGATAAAAATAATGACAAAGTCATCCAAGTATTTCTGAAATACTCTATTCATCAATCCCATAAATACTGCAGGAGCATTGGTTAAACCAAAAGGCATGACAATAAATTCATAATGTCCATACCTTGTTCTGAAAGCATTTTTAGGGATATCTTCATCTCGAACTCTCAGCTGATGATATCCGGATCGCAAATCAATCTTAGAATAGATAGCTGAACCCTGTACTCGATCAAACAAATAATCTATTCTAGGCAGTGGATATTTATTTTTCACGGTTGCCTTTTTTAGTTGACGATAATCGATACATAACTGCATTGAACCATCTTTCTTTCGTACAAACAGTACCGGAGCGCCCCAAGGTGAAACGCTCGGCCTAATGTACCCTTTGGACAACAAATCTTCCAACTGATCCTTCAACTCCTTCAATTCAATAGGTGCCATTCTGTAAGGAACTTTGGATATTGGTTGCGTACCTGGCATTAACTCAATGCTGACATATATTTTTCGAACTGGAGGTAAACCAGGAATTTCATCAAGAAATACATCAGCAAATTCATATACCACTGGGATATCTGTCACTGCTGGACATAATTTCAATACATCGATCGCATAAATCAGAAATCCTTTTGCACCTCTCTGCAATAAACGGGTCATAGATAACACAGATATCAAAGGGATCTTGGCTCGAGAACCCTTACCATAGAATTTCCATTCAGCTGCCATTTCTGGTCTAAATCTGACCACTTTCTGGAAAAAATCTACAGTCGCCCTGTACTTTGTAAACATATCTATACCGATAATGAAATCAAAATATGATAATCCAAGTACGATGCAATCCAAATCAATCACATTTCTGTCATATTGTAAGGTACAATTTCGAATCATTCTAACAGAGACAATACCTTCACACAAAGGTGAAGAAATAGAAACAACAGTAGGTAATGGCTCAGACGATAAAGAATGCATCATAGCAAATGTTTCAGATATGAATGTATGTGATGCACCTGTATCTATCAAAACGTAAGCAGGATAACCAAAGATAAAGCAGTTACCTTATATAACATCGTCAGGTGCTTCCTGAGCCTGATCCTCATTACGTGCAAATACTCGAGCTTGTTGCCTAGGAGGTTGAGTCACAGTCTGGCTTCCTCCTGGTCGAGTCTGTTGTTGTGGCTAGAATAAATGCACTGATTGCCTTTCTGCTTGAGGGATTGGTCGAGAAGAACTTGCACCAGTGGTTCTGTCAGTTGCTCTTTGAGGACATACCTTAGCCTAGTGACCAGGTTGACGACAAATATTACAAACACCTGGTATACCTCTACACTGATCAGTAGCATGTCGACCACCACACTTTCCACAATAAACCCCTGCATCACTAGATCTCTTCCCTGTACCAAACGGCCTTTGCCAAGTTGAATTGGAGGAAATACTGCCTGACTTCTTAAACTGTTTACCTTTTGGCCTGAATCTAGAATCCTTTCTGACACTGCTTCCTTGCTCAAATTTGGGAGATGGTTGCTGAAACTGTGGCGGATTCTGTGGCACTGATACTGATACAGGCTGTGGAGATGGCTGTGGAACGAACGGTGCTTCTCTTTGTCGCAATAAACATGCTTCTGCTCCCTTAGCTTTATTCAGTGCTTCAGCAAAATTATTGGGTCGTCCACTGTTCACTAAAGTAAACATATCTGGATTGAGGCCATTAATAAACTGGTCTGCCATAGCTTCATAATTCGCTGCTATATGTGTGGAAAATTTCAAAAGACTTGAAAATTTGGCCACATATTCTTCAATGTTCAAATTGCCTTGCCTCAGATTGGCAAATTCAGCACCCTTATCCTTTCAACGTTGGCGGTTTGAACGACTGAAATCGTTTCAACAGAGTCTCCATGGGTGTAGCTGTAACATCCATCATATCAGCAGATGTACTACCCTGTGCATTCTGAGGCTCAACCTCTGGTTGTGGTATATTCGGCTGTTCTGGCTGAGGAATAGCCACTGTCTGTCTAGTCACCGGTGCTTTACGGGGAGGCATATCTGATTGTCAAACAAATTAGTGCATAGACAATATCATATTCTGCAATTTATTCCATCCTTGTTTGATTAGCATTCTCATGAATTCTCATGAGAATTCAAGTTCTGATCGAGGATAATTTGGAATCATATTGCACATAGAGCATGCAGTAGCAATGAAAGCACATAATTATGCAATCACATAAGTCTTGAAATATAAAGCATGCTTGCATATAATGCACATAATCAGATACAACATGTAATCTCATGCAATATAAATCAATCAGACAGACGCAATCTACCCTGCTCATCAACTTCTATCTTAATCCAGAAACTTACGCTCTGATACCACCTGTTGTGGGGACCCGGGTTGCTAATCTCATCTTAGGGCAATTAATGATTAAGTAACACTTAATCAAACAATAAGAAATATTAAAACCAAGAGCTAAAAAAAATTTTATAAAAAATTCCAGCACCTCGCTCGATCGGGTAAACTCACCCGATCGAGCGAGCTTAAATCATTAGTTCTCGGGTCTAAACATATTTGGCCTCACTCGATCGGATGAACTCGTTCGATCGAGCTAGACCAAAAGCTCAATTCTCTGTTTCCAAAATTTAAAGGCCGCGCTCGATCGGTGGAGTTCACCCGATCGAGCGGGCTCCATTTCCAGAAAATCTGCAGAATAGGTTTTTGCTGTCAAAACTTGGAACATGGCATGATTCATCATCAAACATGGATTCTAAACATGTTATAAAATCTGGAAACATGCATATATACATAAATGAAGTCTCAAGTATATATACTCATGCATTTATTACATCAAACAGATCGTTAACAAAGCGATAAACGACACAACTATAACGATTCTCAAAAGTGTACTTCAAACCACAATATTCTAACATGTTTGATTGCTTCTAAAACTTCTAACTGCAGCTAAAACCCAAGTCCTCACGTGCTTAACTCTCTCTCGAGCTATCCATGTAACTTTTGACCAGCTTCTACCCCACCTATTGCCATGCACACATACAAAACAAAACAATAGCCGGATAACTTCGGCGAGAATAAAATCCCAGTATAAATAAAAAAACATGCAATATAAATAAACATGAATGCAATGCATGTTTCAATGGCAGGCTATCAATTCTGATATCAAACAAATATCGATTCTTGGGATCCCGAGGAAATAAAATCTCAAACTAACACCAACCCACCCAATCGAGGTAAGGTCAAGTATTTTATTTCCTCTGAATTTGGTGCAACTATAGTGAGTCTTCTGGCTCTGAAAGTAACTCTACATTCCGTGCCACTCAACTACAGCTCTCCAAACGTCATATGCACTCTAGGCCAATTAGCCCTCTATGCTTTTCAGGTTTGAGTTCAAGATGAATGCAACATATTCTGTATGCATTAAATGCTTTAAAACACCTTGAACACTTAGTCAAATAAGCAAGCAAAGCAATAAAATCATCTAATCACATAAAGCACATAATCAAACAAGTATGTGATTAACAAGGGAATACTCAAAAATCATAGCTATTTCAAGTATTTTATCCCATCTGGATTAGCTGTCATTTATACCTTTCAAAGTCGAGTCTGAAAATACTTCAAGTCTGAAAACATAACATCAATAACATATATCAAATTCTGCTCGAAGTCATTGCAAGTCGAACAATCAAACTAACTTCAAACTTCAAACTTCAACTCTTTGCTGATTCAAGTCCGGATTCTCGAAGTCGAATACGTCAATACAAGGCTGAAAATGAAGTGATAAAAAGCGATAAAATCATCTAACAACACCATCTAAACATAGATACTACAATAGGCTCAAAAGTGTAGCAATTTCTAAAATCGACGGCGTAACGGCTAAAAACCGGCAACCGAATCAATATCCAACGCAAGATACCACATCATTTTCATCATATTATCCAACACCATAACAATATACATACACGGCCAAAATTATCAGAAAAGGAAGGGTTCGATTATTGCTTCCTAAAAGCATATAAAATCCAAACGATAGTCTTTTTCCAAATCGTCTGTGAATACGTAACTGATACTAACTCAATCACATATAGAATCCAAAATAATAACAACCCATCTTCAACATAAAAATAAAATCTGAGAAAAGTGAATGAAACTTGTACCAAAACAAAGGTCTCGGAGCGGTGATCGCAGATATATATTTATTTTGAATTTTTGACGGCCGAATCAAAAGATATAAGAGCTTTAACCGGATGAAAATGGCGTGAGAAATAGGTTCCACATCTCTGCCCTTTATTTTATTTTATTCTGATCTTTTTCACGTGAAGATGATATCTTACAAGTGGTTGAATTGATATATATTAGCATATTTACAGTTTAGTCCCTGAACGTTTGGTTATTTACAATTCAGTCCCCAGAAAAATGATTTAATTCAATTTCAATTCTTATTCATTTAATAATATTAGAATTTAATTCTAAACTCTAAATATTCCCAAAATTAAATAGTCTTGGATTAAAATTAAATAATCCCGGGCCTTACACACAGGGAGAAGAGCGGTGGGAGAGCTTATGCGGAGCGTAGGGGCGAAGCCAAGGATAGAACAGACACCCAAAGATACGGAGTTTTGAGATATTAAGAGAAGCAGGGAAAAGGCATTCAAAAGAGGATTTGTAGGAAAGGCTGTGTTTAGGTAGCCGATTAATGAGATAAACTGCAGTGGTAAAGGCATACGGCCAGAAACGAGTAGGTGCCGACGCATGGTGAAGGAGGGCAAGGCCTGTTTCGGCAACATGACGGTGACGACGTTCGGAGTAGCCATTATGCTCAGGAGTGTGAGGGGTGTGGTTAGGTGAGAAATACCGTGCAAACCAAGAAATTCTTTGAGGGTCAGGAATTCACCACCATTGTTAGTTTATAACGTGATAATAGGACGATTAAACCGTTTTTCGACGAGAGATTTAAAACATCGAAATACAGAAAGAACATCCGATTTTCATTTTATGGGATAAAGCCATATATACTTACTGTAATGGTTAACAAATATAAAATAGTATTTATAACCATCGCAGGAAAGAATTGGCGAAGTCCAAACATCAAAAAAAATTAAATCAAGTGGAAATTGCGAAGAAAGAGATGAGTCATGAAAGGGTAATTTATAACTTTTATTGCACTGGCAGGAATTACAAATAAATTGACGCAAAAAAGAATTAAAAGATGATAATGACTTAGACACAACTAACTGACGTAAGACTCGATCAGACGGATGACCAAGACGACTGTGCGAGACAGGCAAGGACACGACAGAGGACGAGAATGCCAATGGTGGAGAAGGCGTGGATGTAGACCAGGAGTAAACACTGCCTTTAAGTGGACCCTGATGGAGAATGACCCCGGTTTGAGGATCCCATACCTGAAAGGCAGTGGAAGAGAAAACAACAACAACATCATTAGATTTGCAAAGTTGAGAGATAGATAAAACTTGCTTATTAATGGAGGGAACACAAAGGGCATGTGGGAACTTCAGGGAGCACGAAGTAGAGGGCGGTAAGAGACAACCTGTGTGAGTGATGGGAAGACCAACACCATCACCAACAACAACACCATCAGATCCAACATAGGGAGCATGCATGGAGAGATTGGGAAGATCAGACGTCACATGGTGAGTGGCACCAGAATCAAGGATCCAATCAGATGGAGAGGATGGGGTAAGCGTGTAGGCAGCAACATGGGAGGCAGGAGAGCCAGGGTGAGGCGCATGCATAAGTGCAGAAGCTGGCAGATACTGAAAATTCGGACAGCGGCGGGTAGAGTGACCTGACGACTGCAGAGCTGGCAGTGCCCAAGATACGGGCGCGGCGCACGCTGACCAGGCGCCGACTTGTTGGGATTCGGCGGCTGCCGAGAGGGCCAGGAGCCAGGATGGCGGCTGACGGCAGTGGGTTGCGGGATGGTGGCAGATGGAGGATGGCGGTAGGAGCCGTTAGAGCGAGCGGAGGATAGTGCCGTGGCTGGAAGGGGGACGGTAGCATCCCGACGAGCAATAAGATGAGCTTCATGATTGAGAAGTTTTTCATCTAACTCCTCAAACGAGATTACAGTGTCCCACGCCTAGATGGCATTGGCGAGTTCCTTGTAGTCATCATCCAGACCATGGAGAACCTTGATTGTAAGGTCCTCAATATCAAGAGGTGCATTCATGAGAGCGAGTTTGTCAGCTTTGGATTTGATGAACTACATAAATTCAGTAATGGACTGAGATCCATTTATCGGATTTCGAAGTTGCATCTTGAGTTGAGTGATGTGACCACGAGAGGGCTTTCCATTGGTGAGGTCAAGAGTGTTCCAGGCGACAGAAGAGGTGGTGGCAGTTGCAATAAACGGAATCAATGAAGGAGACATCGATCCAATGATGATATTCAGGATCAACTGGTCTTGGCGGATCCAGGAGGTATACTCAGGATTAAGAGAGTGAGCGGCGGCGGTGGTGATGGTCTTGGCCGGACAAGGATGAGAATCATCAATAAAGTCAATGAGATCATGACCTCTGAGGAGGGTCGTGAACTACAGTCACCAAGAGAGATAGTTCGAAGAGGTGAGCTTCAAGGGCGCGTGGACAGCAACAATGAAGGAGATTGGAGAAGAAAAAGTGTCGGTGGCAGCCATAGAGTCGATCGGAAAAAAAGAGAGGAAGATTTTCTGGTGACGAGATAGCAGCGGCGGCTGGAGGCTTGGGTTAGCGTTTATTGGCATAAGCCGTGGGCTCTTGATACCATGTAGAAACTAATGAGAGAATAATAGCTTCATATATCTCAAGAATGATTACATAGGATGTTTATATACAACAATAAAGACTAAAGAAAGATAAAGATTACAAATAATAAAAGATTACAAGATAAGAGGAAACATAATATACAAAAAAATCCAATACAATCCAGTAGCTAGCTTGTCTACGGATTGTTTTTAAGTGATAATTTAAGATAAAGACAATCATTGCGTCATAATTGCATTCGTTTGAACATTAATAATTAACATATTGAGCTAGTATTCATATCTATGCCTACTATTTTAAGGTACCGTTTGGTACATCATATTATTAATCCATAAATAACTTATCTCATTTAATCTCACGTTCTTCTTGTCATATTATTTTTTCATCTATTAATTATTAATTTTACATAAATAAAATAATTGAATTTAAATCACTATATTATCCCTTATAAATAATATTATTTTTATTTTTTTAATGTTAAAATTAAGGGAAAAATATTCATTTAACATTTTTATATAAAATTTAATCAATCAAATCAAAAAAATTATAATCTATCAATCAAATCCAATACTATATTTACTATCATTTCTTATTTATTTATTTAACTGCAGTATAATTTCCCACACAATTATCTTGTTTGTATATCAGTTTATTATATATATATATATATATATATATTTATTACCTATCTAAAAGTGTGAATAAAATAATAAAGTTTTACAGTTATGAATCTACAACTTTGTCCTTTTACTCTACACAAATTTATGTAAATATATATATATATATATATATACATACATATATAAATATAAATGTAAAAGTTAAATATTGGCTAGGACATAAAATTAATATATTATATTACTTATCTATACCAATTATAAAAGTGTGAACCAAGGTCAAAGTTTTTCATTGTGTATTTTCAACTTTGTCCTTGGTTAGTACGCACTTGATAAATTTTATGAATATATTTTTGTAAAATCAATTATTATGATAAGCTCAAAATTGATAATGTGTGCATATTAGATAACGTTCCAGTTTTCAAAAAGATTGAAATAACAAAATATTTTAGTTTTTATTTTCTTATAGATAAAGTAAACATATTTTTGTCATAAAATTTTTTAATAAATTAAATACTTATCCAGTTTTCTAAAAGATTGAAACACCAAACTACTTTAGTTTTAATTTTTTTGTAGATGGAATGACATATTTTTTCAAAATTTTTTTTTATGTATATTTTAATTTGTGTAAGGACCTATTAAACTAAATAATTATATCATGAGTTCATAAATATAACAAAATATCATATTTTTATACGCTATTAATATATATATATATATATATATATATATATATATATATATAGAGTTTCTTTCAAGTGCCCACATATCATGCCCACCACCATACCCACCAGTAATGTGGCACTATTCTATTGGATGTGATAAATTGTAGGTCCAATAGAATAGAGCCACATCATTGGTGGGTATGGTGGTGGGCACTTGAAAGAAACTCTATAAATTAAATTACATATCGGTGTTGAAATAAATCAATTCACGTGGAGTCAAGTTTCATCCAAAATAATAAATAAAGAAAAAGCCAACACACAAATATCACATATGTAAAAGTTTAAATTTAAAAAAATTAACTATTTTTTCTCCTAAAAAAATCTAAAAACTATAACAATTATTTTATGAGATGATGTTCCAATTAACAAAGAAATATTTTTCAAAATAGTTGTAGATTAATATCTTCAATTATTTTTAGCAAAACTATAAGATTGATATTATTTAAAATATTATTGAAGTTTGTAAATATATCTATGTTAATCAATCTACTACGGATTAGTTAATAAATCAAAAAAAGAAGTCTAGAAAAATTATGGATAACACGTCTCACATTAAATTAAAAATCCTGTAAAAATTACATTGATACAATTTTTCAATCAGATTAATAAATAAAAAAAATATGCAATAAAACGGTTGAGATAAAATATGTAATGTTAACATTTGTAATTAAAGACATTCAAAATTCAATCAAAAATTTCAGCAATAAGAGCATTGTAAGCAAAAAGAGATCAGTAGATTTCGAAAAAAAAGAGCTAAGATGTCCAACAAATACATTGATCGTTAACGATACTGACATACAACTAATGGAAGACGATAGCATGCCAGAATGCAGATGAGAATAATGAAATTATTGTTATTCTTTGCAAGTACTAAATATTTTTAGCATAAAAAAGAGACCGTCCGATTAAATAATAACGATAGAAAAATGCAAATGATTGATGAAGTCATGAAGATAGTATCACAAGAATTTTTATTAAAGATGATGATAATAATGATTTTTTCATTGAGAATAAAAAACACATGATATGAAAAATCGTTAAAGAAAGAAAAATCCTAAATATAAAATAAAAAATATTTGATGAAATAATTTAAATTAAGATTTAGAATGCATTAGTATACCAATTTTTTCCCCATAAATCAATAGTGATCAACTTGTAACATAGAAAATTACAAAATCATATTTAATATAATTTGATTAACATATCTCTCTTATTAACAAATAAAGAATAAATCATATATACATGAGATAGAAAATAAGACGAATTCATGGTACGAAGCTTGCCATAATTTCTCAAGATTAATAAAAAAATAGAAAACTCGATCGAGCTGTAATAATTACATAAGCTTCAATATCAATATTGTGTTAATGTAAAACTGAAATAAACATAACACTTATAATTATAATCTTATATGAATTATTGATAATTAATGTCTTATTCTAAACTGTTAATGTGGACGTAAAATAATCATGACCATAAATAATACAAACATTGAAACTCTAAGTGTTACATTGTCGAAAATGTTGCAAATATTTTTATTAGTTGCAATGTCAAAGATTATATTGATAAAATCACTAAGACATGTAATAAATTTTTTTTTCAAAAAGTATATATTATTACCATGAAAATAATTTATTAACTGCGTGTTAATATCTTCTCATCTCAATTAATTAATTTATCTAAAAACATTTATCGACAACAAAAGATGTTCTCACATGCATCGCACGTGATTTTTACTAGTATATATATATAGGTACAGGCTCTCGTCTGAACGCATAAAACCGCGTGCAATTATTCTCACCAATGAAATGCCAACTTTCCAACTTCCGACAGCTTATTAAATGAGCATGACTTTTAATGTTCAACTCTGACATTTCTCCCACTTGGAGATTTTATTGAGGATCAAACACATCTCCACACATCATTTCAATCTTGTCATTCCCGCTGCTTACGTTCCTGATAGGCCACTTGAGAATCTACACCACTCAAACTTCTCTGTGCTTACTGGCTTGGTCAGAAAATCAGCTATGTTATCCTTTGTATGGATCTTCTGCATATCCACACTTCCTTCCTCTACTACCTCTCGCACAAAGTGAAATTGTACTCCAATGTGTTTAGTCCTGGAATGAAAGTCTGGATTCCTTGCAATGTGCAAGACACTTTGACTGTCACAAAACAAATGAATCTTTTCTTGTTTGTGCCCAAGCTCCTCCAATAACCTTTGAATCCATATTGCCTCCTTGCAAGCTTGAGTAGCTGCCATGTATTCTGCCTCCGTTGTAGATAACGCCACAACTGTTTGCAGTTTTGAAACCCAGCTGACTGCACCTCCTGCAATTGTAAACACATAACCAGTAGTAGATTTTCTTTTATCTGGATCACCTGCATAATCTGAATCCACATAGCCCCTGAGTGTAAAATCTGATCCTCCAAAACATAATGCAGCATTCGAGGTACCCTTAATGTATCTAAGGATCCTCTTAACCGTGCTCCAATGCTCTTGTCCAGGATTCGCCATATACCGATTGACTGCTCCCACTTCTTGTGCAATGTCTGGTCTAGTACAAATCATAGCGAACATTAAACTTCCCACTGCTGATGAATATGGTACTCGAGACATATTCATCCTCTCTGCTTCACTGCTAGGACACATCTCAGAAGATAACTTGAAGTTAATAGGAAGAGGGGTTGAAACTGGCTTACTATCTTGCATGTTGAAGCGTTGCAAGACTTTCTTCAAATAATTTTTATGAGAAAGCCAAATCTTCCCATTGCTTCTGTCTCGGTGAACTTGCATCCCTAGAAACTTGTTTGCTGGTCCCAAGTCCTTCATATCAAATTCTCTAGCCAACTGTGCCTTCAATTCTTGGACCCGATCTTTGTTGGGGCCTGCTACCAACATGTCATCCACGTACAATAGCAAAATGATATAATCATCATCACCAGACCTCTTGAAATACGTACAAGGATCTGCACTGAGTCTGTTGTACCCAAGGCTCATGATATAGGAATCAAATATCTTGTACCAACACCTCGGCGCCTGTTTGAGACCGTACAGAGATTTATTCAACCTGCAAACCAAGTTCTCTTTGCCTTTTTCTGCAAAACCTTCTGGCTGGAGCATATAGATTTCTTCTTCAAGATCGCCATGAAGAAATACTGTTTTCACATCTAGCTGTTCCAGATTTAGGTCAAACACCGCACACAATGCCAATACTACTCTGACTGTTGAAAGTCGAATCACAGGAGAAAATATCTCATTGAAGTCAATTCCTTCTTTCTAAGCGTACCCTTTGACAACCAATCTTGCACGATACTGCTCCACTTGGTTATTGCCATCACGCTTGATCTTGTAAACCCATCTGTTACCGATAGCTTTCCTTCCTCGTGGTAGTGTAACAAGATCCCAAGTTTTGTTCCTGTCCAATGCTTCCAATTCTTCCTGCATCGCTGTCATCCACAGGGATACATCCGAGCTTTGAGTAGCCTTATGGAAACTCGATGGCTCACCATTCTCTGTTAATAGACAATATGCAATGTTGCTTTCAGTGACATAATCTGAAAGCCAACCTGGTGGTCTTCTCTCTCGAGTTGACTGCCTCACTTTGGAAACCTCTGACTCAACTGGTTCTTGTTCTTCGTGCTCTGGTACTGCTTCACAAGAAACTTGATTTTCGTCTGTCTTATTTTCCACCTGAATGATAGTAGTTTCTGAAATCAGTATGCCTTTGTCTCCCTTCACTTTATCTTCCTCGAAGATAACATCTCTGCTGATGATAAGCTTGTGGACAGTAGGATCCCACAAACGAAACCCCTTTACTCCATCAGCATAGCCCAAGAAGATACACTTTTTGGATTTGAAATCCAACTTTGATCTTTCTTGTTTATTGTACAACACGTACACCGGACTTCCAAATGTATGTAACCGAGAATAATCAGCTGGCTTGCCAGTCCACACCTCCATTGGAGTCTTCAAATCAATCGCCACTGAAGGAGAACGATTGATGATATAAGAAGCGGTTTTGACTGCTTCTGCCCAAAATAACTTTGGTAGACCCGCAGTACTCAACATGGCCCTTGTTCTGTCCAACAAAGTTATGTTCATCCGCTCTGCCACTCCATTCTGCTGAGGCGTGTAAGCCGTCGTGAACTGTCTTTTGATGCCCTCATGCCGACAGAATGCATCTAATTCATCACTGGTATATTCTCCTCCATTGTCAGTCCTCAAACACTTGATTTTCTTATCAGAATCAAGTTCAACCCGCGCTTTGAAAACTTTGAAGACTTCGAAAACATCTGACTTCTTCTTGATTGGATACACCCAACATCTCCTAGAAAAATCATCAATAAACGAGACAAAGTATCTCGCTCCTCCTAGGGATACCATCGGTGCTTGCCAAACATCAGAATGAATCAGCTCCAATATTCCTTTGCTCTTGGCAGTAGACGTGCCAAACTTCAATATGTGTTGTTTACTGGTAACACAATGCTCCCAAAAGGGTAGAGTCACTTTTGTAAGCCCTGGCAACAGCTTCCGTTCAGAGAGAATCTTCATTCCTCATTCTGACATATGTCCAAGCTTTCTATGCCACAACACTGTTGATTCTTCTCCCGAACCAATTGATCAACAGCTAGTTCTGCCTCTTTGTGTGTTTCCCCCAACAATACATACAGATTTGCAGCAACCTTTTCCGCCTTCATAACCACAAGCGCGCCTTTCACAATTTTCATGATCTATTTCTCAATACGAGTTTTGTACCCAATATCATCCAATTGCCCCAAAGACAAAAGATTCTTTGTCAGGCCCTTCACATGTCGTACCTCCTGTATGGTGCGAATAGTACCATCAAACATTTTAATTTTAATGGTACCGACCCCAGCGATTTTCAAGGCATGATCATTTCCCATGAATACAGATCCTCTTGAGACTGGTTCATACTGATCGAACCATTTCTCCTTAACGTCATATGCCACGTCGCTCCTGAATCCATAATCCATGCATCACAAAATTTGTGTCTGCCTTCCGCAACCGTTGCTGCTTCGCTAAATAATTTTTCACCACCGCCTGAAGTACTGGCCACATTTCCTTGAGATCCCTTATCGATGCTCTTCGTACACTCTCTCTTGAAGTGCCCTTTACCGTCACATTTAAAGCAGTAAATATTATTCTTCTTACTTCTTGACTTGGATCTACCATATCTGTGGCTTCCACTGGAGTCACGCTCTGTCAATCTTCCTCTTGTCATCGGTAAAGCCTCTGCTTGCTTCGATGTTACCAACCTATCTTCCTTGTTCTTTCGACGACTCTCTTCTCCAAGAACCGCAGTTAATACATCGTCAAAATTTAAATTATCCGAAAGAAAATTGTTGGTAACATTGATGATGAGCTGATCGTATAAATCTGGAAGACTCTGAAGAAGAAGCTCCACACGTTCTTTTTCCTCTATTTTATGCCCCATAGACGTGAGCTGGGAAAATAGAGTATTCAGAGTATTGATATGGTCGGTCATCGATGAGGATTCCGCCATCCGAAGAGTATAAAGCTTTCTCTTTAGGAAAATTTTGTTGTGTAGTGACTTGACCTCGTACAATTTTGTCAGGGTATCCCAAATAACTTTTGCGCTTTTTATTTCTAAGATACTTGACAAAACTTCATCCGCTATAGCCAAGTGCAAATTGGCAATAGCATTGTGATTCATCTCGTTTCACTTTTGATCGTCCGTGACATCCGCCGGTCTATCTCCAATAGCTGCCAAGAAACGCTCCTTTGTTAGAATTGCTTGCACCTTCAATTTTCACAGCAAAAAATTGCTCCCGTTGAAATTTTCTATCTCGTATTTTGCCGTCATCTTGACTACAAGAATCCTGCCTTATAAAATCTTCAAAAAATCTTTTCTAATGTGGAAGATCAGTCAAAGCTGCAACCACAGAGCATACTCAAAATTTTAAGAAATTTTATGCCAAGGCTTTGATACCACTTGTTGGTCCCAGGTGCGGCATTACGAGATCGAAACTATGGAAATTGAAGAATAAAATAGACACCAAGATTTACGTGAAAAACCCCCAAAAATATTAGGGTAAAAACCACGGGCAAGATCAAAATATTCCACTATAATATTTGGAAAATTACAACCTCTCTCTGTGTTTCCAAAGAGACACTCACTCTCTTATACAGGAGAAAACCTATCTCACAAATATATATAGAAATAAATAAAGAGAGAAGATCACTCAAGATCAGAAGGAGGAACTTGAGGATGGGATAATCTCTTCTGAAGGAAGAGGTACCTATTTATAGGTGCAGGCTCTCGTCTGAACGCATAAAACCACGTGCAATTATTCTCACCAATGAAATGCCAACTTTCCAACTTCCGACAGCTTATTAAATGAGCATGACTTTGAATGTTCAACTCTGACATATTTAAAGGTTGCAAACACTACCTAATTATCCTCTTAGATTATCTTAATGTCATTTTTATTATATTGGTCATTGTAACTTGTAAGGATAAATATTGAAGAGTCATATATTGGTCATCGATGCTTAAGAACCACGAAAAAATCTTGGAAACTAACGAGACAAAACCTTATGATCATGATTTTTTTGGTCTATTAGTTAATCTATTTTTTTTCCATTAACTTTTCAAAGTTTAGTTTTGATACACTAATTTTTAATTTTCTGTTATTTTGGTTCAATTACTGACGTGTCAGGCCTGTCAGCTTGGCATGTCAGCATTTTCCGACGTCACTTCAGCAAATAAACCAAAAAAATTGAAAACTAAAAGTTAATGTACCAAATTTAAACTTTGAAAAGTTAATTAAACAAAACAAAAAAATTGGACAAGTTAACGAACAAAAAAAAGCTATTTTCTCTTTTTATTCATGTCGTAGTATTGACTTTTCTCCAAGTAAAAACTAATAAGAATAATTAAGCATTATTCAGTTTTCTGAGTTCATGGATTAGTTATCCCGTCATTGTTGGTTTAGGAGGTAAATATTACTACATTATTAATTAATTAAGGCCCTAAAGACTAGAGAGTTATTAGTCAATTTATTTTCTTTTTCTTTTTTGGTGCATTGTTCAACTAATCAGTGATCATTAATTGACTAGTATTAATTTAATGAAACACTTGTATTAATGAATATAATATGGTGGGTGGAGTCATGATAATCTCCAATCTTGATTTAAATGTCAACTTACCTAGCATTTAATTAGTATGAATTGTGTTATTGGATTTGACAAACTCAGGTGTTTGATAAATTTAGGAAGCAAGGGGACCGTTTTTTTGGACTAATTCGTGAATCATTTGTTTCATCATCCAAGTCCTAGTTAGATTTCAATAGACACTTAATTTGTACAAGTTTCTTTTTAAAATTTTTTATTTTTTTATTTACAAGTTTCGACTGGTACTAGTACGTACTGCATCTTGACAAATGCGAGGACTTTCACAAATTATTGGTTTTTTTTAAAAAAAAATGAAAAAAAGGTACAAACCTCATTAATTTTTTTTTTCCGAAGCACTATATTTTCATTCAGAGGTAAAATAAACCTCTTCATTTATACGTTCATGTTAAACATATTTGTGATACTACCAATATCTTTTTCATTTAGTTTGTTCATAATATGAGATCAAATTACTTTTTAGTTATCATGATCATTCATAGGGTCTAAAAGTTTTTTTTTACAGTAAAACTTGTAATATTATTAAGAAGAGTTTAAATCTTCTAATACAAAATCTACTAACCAAAACGATAATATCTTTGTCTCCAAACAAACGAGGAGGAAGAAGAAAATATAAAAGAAGCTAGCCTATGGGCTATGATATTAGCCGATCGACGACAATGGTTTAACTTAATAATATGACGAGAAGTCAATAGATCTTTCACATCCATTGCAAGAGCGCTGATATAACTATAAACCTCTTCTGGTTTAGTGACTGTTTGCACCGCCAAAAAAGAATCCGAATAAATATCATGAATTTTCAATCCTTTTCCTTGCACCAATCTCAAGCCCTCCATAATCGCTGTGAGCTCTCCATAAACAACCGAGTGAGGCTTTGATATCTTCTTTCAAAACGCCAATAGAACCTTGCCCTCATGGTCTCTCAGTACACCTCCCACTGCAAAGCTATTTAACTGTTCCTGAAATGCAGCATCTACTTCCATCCTCAAGTGGTTAAGCCTCGGTTTTGTCCATCTAACCTGTGAAAATAAGCTTCTATCTACGCAACAAGTTATTCAATAATTCCCGAGCTTGATGAAACTCCATTAGTATCAAATCACACCATTCAAAATCCCTTCTGGTCGTATACTTATTACTATCATGGCCTATGCGCATACGATCCTGCCAAATAGCCCATGTCCTCATCGCAAAAGATTCAAAATCCTTATTACAGAGCACCTTCAACATCCAAATAAATACATCCGTAATACCAAGATTTTTTACTTTTTTAAGAAAAGGTTTGAACACAGTACCTTTCCAACATGGTTGCGTGAAAAAGGGGGATATTTGGGGAATTGACTTTGGTCAACATTTTTTTAAAAAAATTTACCTCGCCAAGTGATATGAATTGCACTAGGGGAGGTCATTTTTTTTTAAAAAAAAGTTGACCAAGGTTAAAAAAAATATCCCGCGTGAAAGGGTTCCAAAAGAGTGCATGACATGTAGAATCATAAGCATTTTGACAGAAACTACAATCCAGAGAAATTGGAACATGATGCCCATGTAGATTTGCTCCTGTTGGGATGATCTCATGTAATACTCTCCACCAAAATATTCGGACCTTAGGGGGGATTGAGAGAGACCGTAAATATTTCCACCACTTTTTCGCATGAAACTCGAAACAATTGGTCGGCATATCATAGAACCCGATATCCACCTTGTACTAATCTCTAACTGAATATTTGCCTTTTGAGTAAAAAAACCAGAATCTTGAATCTTCCCTACTGGAGTTCGAAATTGGGGTTGCCAATATTTTCTGGCCTAGCCAAGGGCCTGTTTTGACCCGGACCCAGCCCTTGGTCAACGGACCGGTTAACCGGGTCAACGGGTCCAACCCGGAACCAGGTCCGGACCCTCAAATATCCGGTCCCGGTTTTTCATTTGCAAAACCGACAACCCGCCGGGTTGCACGGGTATGACCCGCTGGGTTGGAACCGTCCAATCCAGCGGTTTGGACACTTGGCACCCACATGGGTGCCCAGATGATCCAATGGCCACAATCATTTGGTCGTTGGATCATTCAATGGCCACGATTTCGTGGCCGTTAAAACCCGGCCGATCTGGCGGGTTGACCCACCGGACCCGTCGGGTCAACCGTTTAAAAAAAAAACTTTTACTTTTTATATATAAATACCCCCAAGTCCCCTTTCATTTTGTTTACACAATTTTCTCTTCATTCTCTCCATTCTCAATTCCTTCTAATTTCTTGAATTATAAAAAATATCAAGTTTCAATTATTAGTTTACTGTCAATTGTTGATTTATATTCATATTTATACGATTACAAATATCCAGAGCGGGATCAAGTCATAGGGGTGACAAAGAAAAAGGAAAGGAAAAGAGCATCATACCACCCGAGGTCGAGTATCCTCAATTAAATGTCGATGGCTTTGATCTTGAATATTCCGATGATGGAATTCAAGAAATTCGACAAGAAGCGCAACAAAGACAACAAGTTGAACAACCACCACGTCATCATGCAAGTCAAGAAAGTATGAACGATTTGGCGACCTGTCAAAGACAAACTCGAGCGGTGCCTCACCCGACATCCGATATCTTCAGCAAACATTTCGAGAAGGTGAAGCTTCCCTCCGGGTATTTGCAAGCCAAATTCAAATATTGTTCAAAATTTTACAAATTTAAACTAGGAGGTGGTTATGGAACTTTGATGCGACATATCGAGAAAAATCATCCGGTGGAAATTGGGATTGATTGTGCTCAAACTCAAATTTCGGCATTCTCTTCTCAATCGGATAATGAATCTCAACTATTTAAATATAACAAAGCTAGATTTAGAGAAGAAACGGCTAAATTTTGTGCGGTTGAACAACTTTATTTTAGTTTTAGTGATAAATTATCTTTTGAAAATTGGTTTTCTACAAGTGCAAATCCTTCTATTAGACGTATTGCAAGAAATAGTCTCAAAGGCACAATGAAAAGTTAGTTGTCGATCAAAAAAAGAATTAATTAAGGAATTTTATAGTTTGAATAATAAAGTTTCTTTGTGTTCCGATATTTGGAGTGATCATTGGCAAAGTTGTTCATGTATAGGTATTATATGTCATTGGATTGATAATAATTGGAATATTAAAAAAAGGTTGCTTGCATATAGATGTTTCAACGAATCACACACGGCACAAAATATTTTTCAACTTATATTTTTTATTTTAGAAGAATATGGTCTAACTACTAAAGTTTTTTCAATTTCTTTTGATAATTCTAGTGCAAATACTTTTAGTATTAGTGAGCTTATTGAAGTATGTAAACCATCACTAGGTGGCAAAATTTTTCATTTTAGATGCACATGTCATATTTTAAATTTGTGTGTTTAAGATGGGCTAAAAAGTTTAGGCATACATATTCAACCAATTAGGAACGCTATTCATTATTTATGGACGCATCCCCAAGTTATGAAGCAATGAGGAAAATTTTGTAGAGTAAATGATATGAATCCTAAGCGGTTTGCACGAGATGTTCCAACTCGTTGGAATTCAACATATAAATTGTTATATCCTCTTTTGAATATAAAGATTTATTATGTACATTTTTTCATCAATTTGTTCAAGCTCGTGATATTTATTTGTTTTCAAATCAATGGAACATATGCACTAGTATTTGTGAAATTTTTAAAGTTTTAATGATGCTGGTGACCAATTATCCGGTGTTTATTATCCTACTTCACATTTAGTTTTAACACATTGTTGCAACATTGCTTATGTTTTTTATGAACATGTTAAATATAATGATAGTGTTTTATCTCAATGTATTCTCTTCATGAAAGCAAAATGAAAAAATATTTTTCGCTCATTCCTGAAATTTTTTTTATGTTCTTTTGTTTTAGATCCTAGACTTAAATTAGATGGCTTAAGCGACATGTTAACATTATATTATGAATTTTTGGATCCTATTGCGGAAACTATTCCTTCTATCTCATTGATTTTGTTTAATATTAAAAGTAATTTACTTGATATTTATAATGAATATAACATCAAATATGGAGGACAAATTGTTTCACATGAAACACAATCCACTGCAACTAGTAATGTTACTTCTAAACTTACTAAATCATAACTTTTATTAAGGAAATAGACGAAACGTCCGCGAGGATCCTCAAGTTCCAGTCAGGAATTGATAATTATTTTACCATTACTTTTGATTTTAGTGATACAGATGAGGAAAACTTCGACACTTTGAGATGATGGTCGCAAAAAACACAAATATATCCAATTTTGTCTATAATGGCAAAAGAAATTCTAGTTTGTCATGTTTCAACAATTGCAGTGGAACAAGCATTTAGTTTTGGATGAAATGCATTGGACGAGAGACGTTTTAGCTTAAGGCCAAAAAATTTGGAAGCCTAATGTTTGCTCAATGATTGGTCAAAAGCCGCTACTCGAACACAACATATTAAAAGTGATGAAGAATACCAAGATGATATCGAAGGAACATCCGGAACTACGACGGAAGGAAATGCGAGTGAAGCAGAACAACATGTAATAGATTGGTAATATAAGATGTTGAAATTCTAATATATATTTTTGTAATAAATGTAATAGATATTTTTTATAGAGATATGAACTATTTGATTGAGTTTATTTAAAGAACATGTTTTATAAAAAAATTTTAAAAAATTTTGAATGGCAAAATTCAGCTTCAGGCCTTCAGCGCTCAGGAGGCGCACCCGCGCCTCTCAAGTTTCACCTGTGCGGCCGCGCGGCTACTGCGCAGGAAAAAGAGATTGTTGGAAAGAGATTTTTCAGGACCAGAAATGAAGCAGCAGAACAGAGCACAATTCTACCCAGGAAGCGCCCGGGCTGCAGAATCTACCGCCCTAGCGCAGCCCAACCCGAGGGTTGGGTATTTTGGATGCACTCGAGCGGTAGAAAATGGCTTCCCGAGCGCACCTTTTTTTTTTAAAATTACAAGGTTTGACCCGGACCCTGACCCGTCCTTTAACCGGACCCGGACCGGAACCGGCCATGAGCGGGCCGGTTATGGGTTGGTAAAACACCAATCCGAAACCGACGGGTCCGACCCGTACTCGAACCAGACCCAGACCGTGGCCAGATCTACCAAAGAAGCATTCCAAGTTCAATTATTCATGAGATCACCAACAGTCTCAAAGCCATTCAAAAAACCCATACGACAGATCGGACGTCGACCTCCTGGCAGCCAAGGCTCCTCAGTTATTGCAAGTTTGGATCCAGAGCATACTCTCCACCCAATGCCACGTCTCAACAGATTACGGCTCCACAATATTGATCTCCATACATAAGAGGTATTATTACCCAAAGAAGCATTCATAATGTCTTGATGTTTGAAATATCTCGCTTTAAGAACACGAGCAACAAGGGACTCCGACAGATCTATAATTCTCCAAATCTGTTTTGCCAAAAATTCTTTATTGAAAGATTCAAGAGCTCGGAAACCCATACCTCCTATACATTTAGGCCGACATAGGAAACTCCAAGATTTCCAATGCATTCGATTTCGCCTCTCATTAGATCCCCACCAGAAGTTCGCACACACCCTGTCAATAGCCTGGATAACTGATTTTGGCAATCGAAAACAAGACATTGCATAAGTAGGTATGGATTGAATAACAGATTTAATCAGAATTTCTTTTCCTCCGACCGAAAAAAATTTGAATCCCCAACCTTGCATTCTCTTAACCACTCTCTCAATAATATATCAAAACTATAACTTCTTACTACTTTGAAAGAAAGTAGGAAGCCCTAGATAGACTTCATGCCCATGTGCAACAGATATAGACAGCAAACCTTTAATATTACTCACAACCCCAGCAGGTGTATTAGGGCTAAAAGAGAGGGTGGATTTTTCAAAATTAATCATTTGCCACGAAGCCCTTTCATATTTTGTGAGGCAATGACGAACACCCAAACAATCCTCTTCTGTCGCTCTGAAAAATATGAGACTATCATCTGCAAAAAAAAAAAAGGGATATCAAAGGACAAGTATTTTCTATGCGCATGCCTTTAAACACGAAAATGTCTTCATGATAAGATAAAAGAGATGACAAACCTTGAGTACATAAGACAAACAAATAAGGGGAGAGTGGGTCACCTTGTCTAATTCCACGGCTCGGAGAAAGAGCTCCAACTAGTTCACCATTAAGAGAGAATGAATATTTCACTGTACAGACACACCTCATCACATTTTATATCCATATGTGAGAAAAACCCAATTTTACCATAATCTTCTCAAGAAAACTCTATTCAACCCGATTGTAGGCTTTGCTCATGTCAATCTTTAGAGCCGCATATCCCGTAACACCCATTTTCCTGCTTCGGATCCAGTGTAACGCTTCAAACCCCAGAATAATATTATCAGAGATAAATCAACCCTGGATGAATGCACTCTAAGCCTCATTCACAATCTTGTGTAGAATAGAACGGAGTCTATTTGTTAGAGCACGAGAAAAAATTTTGTAAGTAATGTTGCATAAACTGATTGGCCAAAAATCCTTCATCGTCATAGGATTTGAGATTTTAGGAATCAGAGTTACTATAGTTTTGTTCCAGTAAGCAATCTGTTTTCCATCATTCAGAATTCCCAAGACAGAAGCCGTGACCACTTTTCCAATTTCCTTCCATAATTTTTGAAAAAAGAAAGGAGACATACCATCCGGGCTAGGAGATTTGTCTGGGTCCATATCAAAAACCTCTTTCCTAACTTCTTCTGCAGAGAATGTCGCACAAAGGATCCGATTCATATTAGCATCAATTTTTGTTTCAATACACTCCAACACTTGTGCTTGCTCACTCTCAAGCGGATCACTGGATATGAAAATATTATTGAAGTAATCCACTATAATTTTAGTCACACTATTTTTGTCCTGGCACCAATCCCCATGATATGAGATCAATCCACTAATTAAGTTATGTGCCTGTCGCTTAGAATCAAAAGAATGGAAATATTTGGAGTTACTATCCCCATGGTCTAACCAACTAGCTCTGCTACGTTGCTTCCAATATACCTCTTCTTTTGTTGTCAAATAATCAATTTTCTTCTCCAGGGTACTGATTTTAACTTCCGATTGAATCCATTTGTCAAACATCTTGAGATTGTTAAGTTGGTTCCTTTTCTGCTTAATCTCACGAGGAAAATCCCGGAATCGTGATCCAGCCCAAGCAACAAGAGCACACTTGCAATTGTGTATGCGATCCGGTAGAGATAGGGATTCATCATGCGGTTTCCATCCCCTATATACCACATCAGAGCTACAACACCCCAAAATTAGCCTAATAGAGATTTTCGGAGATTAAGATTGATAATCGGATATTAGGAAATTTGAGGATTTAATTGTTATTCGATAAGGGACCGATTTGCAAATTTTGGAAAATTTGGGGACTAAACTGCAAATCTTGGCTTTATTAGATATTTAAGCCTTTTTGAATTCTTCTTCACTCCATTCCCTTCTCTCTTTCACGCCTCCAACCTCCATTGTAGATCAAAACGTGAGTTTTGAGCTTTGTGATTTCATTCTGAGCTCGATCTGTCCGTTAGAAATTAAATCTGAAGACAGATTCACGTTCACGACTGCAAGAGCTCCGTTGTACCGTAAGTTTTTCTTCGATCCAGTATACTTTGATTTTGGGATGTTGTCAGAATTTGTTTAAATTCGGATATGTCATTTTTGAGCTAGCATGTATCGTATATTTGAAGTCGGATCGAAAAAAGAACGTCTTTCGGAATTTTTATGATTTTTAGGGAATAATTAGAAAATGGGGTTGTAGAATTTGTTGGATTTTTGATTTAATTGGATATTTTGTGTAGCGCCCCACTGTATCAAGACGGATCTTTTTAACGTGCTTATGTCCTCACTCACACGCACCCTGGAAAACTTCCCAGGGGTTTCCACCTTTCAGGTATTAACCACCCATATTGCGGACCATGTACCGCCCTAGGAATTTTTGGCTTCGGGTGACACATGCCCACCAGCTTCCGCTTGGTTCGTCCCCGAACCACACCGTACTGGGAGAGGTCATGCTTTGATACCATTTGTAGCGTCCCGCTGTATCAAGACGGGTTTTTTCAGCGTGCTTATGTCCTCACTCACACGCACCCTGGAAAACTTCCCAGGGGGTCACCCATCTTATAATTGCCCCAAGTCAAGCACGCTTAACTTTGGAGTTTTTATGTGATGAGCTTCCGAAAAAAAGATGCACCTTCTTGATATGAGTTGTACATATCAAATCTTTTGTACCTCTCATTCCGGTGTGGGATCGGTTCATTCATGTCACCCGTCGCCCATTCTTTGGTGGGGTTTCCATCTTTCAGGTATTAAACACCCATATTGCGCACCATGTACCGCCCTAGGACTTTTTGTCTTCAGGTGTCATATTTTGTTAATGTTGGAAGTTGTTTTGGATCGATTTATTGCTGTCTGTGATTTTGGAAAGTTGAATTTAAAGCTGTTATGCCATCGGTTTGAGATTTTTGGATTTTGGAGTTTGAATTTGAGCCTTTGAATGTTTTTGAATTGAATGGATTTATATTGGATTGTTTTATATCTCCGTACAGATTTTACTGAAGATCGTGGAGTTCACGATTGGCAGAATTCGAATCGTCGAGGAAGATCGAGGTTTGGTATTGAGTTGATCTCATTCTTAGAATTGAGTTGTATGACTTTTTATTGGAATTCTTGTTCTTGTAGCTTGTTCGGATTGCATCTACGTTGAGTCAAAGAACAGGTATAAGATGACTTAGAATTGAATGGAACGAGTTACTCGAATCCGACTTGATTCGAGTGCTCCGAAGAAATCACATACTTGCATGTCAGTTGAAGTTTTTGTTTGTTTGTTTTCTGCATTACACTTGCATTCATATTGAGCCTTTTATGTTGTTTTAGAGGGCATAGAGGCCCAAGAGAATTAGACGTTCTGGGATTATAATCGAGTGGTATTAGTGGGAAATTTACTACCATTTGTTGATTAACTCTATGTAGATGCCCCAGAGTCTAGAAGATGGAAATATGCACCTTCCACCTCGATCGGTAGAGTCGGTGAGTTGTGTGATATTTTGTCATCGGGATCCCAAATAGAGCATAGAACCATTTCCTTGATTTATCAGATTTGAGAACGCGATTTAAAGACATGCATTGCATTTTATTGCATTTCAAATGGAGTTGTTGATATACTACTTGATTTGCTTGTCTTGTTGTTACGTATATCATGATTTGATATATTACGTGGATAATATGTTTTGTCTCTTTTACTAGGAATTGTATTCTCACCAGATTTATCTGAATGTTGTCTTTTCTTTGTATGTATAATTGGAAACAGATGGGACAGGATCGAGTGAGAGGCAGCATGACTAGATCGGGATTGTGATGATAGAAGTGAGGACTTGGTTTAGAAGTCGATAGTTGTATTCGAACTCTTTTGATGTGTTGTATAATGATCTGTAGAACCTAGAATTTGATGCATGTTCTACGCTTTTGAATATTCGGAAAAATTTAGACGTATCTTGTATTGTACGATGTTAGATCGATGTTTTATGCATGTTGTATTTAGAGATTTGGATTTCTGAGTTGTGATTTTGAAATGAGAGAGATTCTGGGTTTTTTTCCCAGAACCTGTCTCGCTTGAGCGCATGTTAGTGCCGCTCGAGCGAGCTGATTTGTGTTCTTCGGACAGAGGTCTGCTCGCTCGAGCGCGGATTCCGTGTGCTCGAGCGAGTCCACTTTCTTTTAAAAACGAGCAGGGATTTTGTAACACCCGGTATTTTTAATACGTAAATTCGCATGCATAATTAGGAAATTTATTTATTTAAAATTTTAGATTTATGGGTTAAATTATTATGTGAATTAATTGTGCAATTTTTAATATTTATTTTCAAACATTTAATCCATAATTTGAGATTTTTATGATTTTTGGCATTTAAATTATTTTATCGCGTAGACGGGACCGTGGACGGACGAGATGACAACTTTCTATCCAATTTATTTCATGAGCATTTTTAGAGCCCAAAAATATTATTTTGAGTTTTATTTCCTCAAAATTATCAGTATTTAATTTTATATACTTTTAGGAGTCCGTTTTTATACAAAATAAGCCAAAATAATGACTTTTTACTATCTTTAAAATTCCCATAATTATATATTTCGGGATTTTATTAATGTTATCAGATTTTAAATATTATTTAGAGCTTTTAAGTTATATATTTCATATTTAAAACCCTTATTAATATTTTAATTATCCTAAACCTTATTTTATTCTAATTACCCTAAACCTACCCTAATATCCTACGCTCAAAGCTCCCAGCCGCCAACCCCACCTCTCCTTCATCTTCTTCAGTCGGTTTTAGCTCTAAGCCTCCATTGTTGAACGGTTTTTCAAGCTTCATGTTGGTTGTCATCGCCCCGTCATCCCGGAATCGTCATATACGTCTCCTTCTTTCCATTCAATGGTGCAAGGCATGATTTTCTTCTCTATTTTTCGTACTATATCAGATATTATAGTGTGTGTATTGTGTATGCATCGAAATTTCAAAGTTTTCAGAAAAAGGGTTCATTTTTATGATTGAAGGCGCATGGTTCTTGTTGTGTTTGGTTGTTCATGCTCATGTTTTCCTCCATGGTTGCGTCAAGGCTGCTGGTCAGGGTTCCTAGGCGGTGTGGGGGTGACCTGGACTTGAATGGCTCGAGTGGTTCGAGCCAAACGAGCCCAGGAAACCACAATGTTCAGACGGCTTCCATGGGAGACGCATACTAGGGTTCACGGGAAGAAGGGTTCGGCTAGGGGTTCTAGGGTGCATGGGGCTGGGTTAGTGGCTAGGTTCGAACAACCCAGACGTGGGCTACGTCTGGGCGGCGGCGTTCCGGCCAGGGGCGGCCGGAGCAGGCCGGCAGCAGCCAAGGAGTGGCTGCTGCTCACGGCCGCAGCAGAAACGAGAGTAGGGGGCGATCGGGTTAGGGTTCCAGGTGGATTTCCGGGTCGGGTTGGTGGTCCGGGTCAATTCAGTGGGTCATGGGTTATGTTAGTTGTGTCCGGGTCCGGGTTAAGTTAGTTGGGCTCGTGTATTTTATTTTGAAAATAATTAATAAGTTTAAGTGTTTAATTGGGCTAATTAGTTTAATTAAATTAATGGGCTATATTTAATTTTCTTAGTGGGCCTAAATAATTAATTTAAGTTAGTCCACTAATTTTTATGGGCTTCAGAGCCCATGGAAAATTATTGGGCCAGTCTTTGGGCTTTTGGGCCCATTGGGCCAGATTAGAGTGTTATTGGGCCAGTAAATTTTATTGGGCTTAGAAATGTGTTAATGGGCTTAAGTATGTTAATGGGCCAGTCTCAGTGTTAATGTGCCAGCAGTTCAGTACAACCCATGAGAAATTGCATGTGTCCTGAATATATATTTAATTATTTTTATGCATGGAAGTTATTTTTAATATTTATATGTTAGTATGAAATTAAATTAAATATATATGAAGGACACACATTTTATTTAAGTACATGCATTCATGAAATAAATTTTTGTGCATGATTTAATGTTTAAGGTTGAGCAAAAGAAAATAATTTTTTGTTGGAAGTTGAAGTAGTGTGACAATTTAAGGGGGATTCGTCCCCATATGTGAACTATTGAAGGGCATTTTACTGCCAATTTAAGAGGTGATTCGTCACCGCCACGTACGTTGGTTTACCACGCTGATCAGTATTTAATGTATGTATGGCTATACTATGGATACGACCTTTCGATGTTAGAAAATACTTTGCTCAACAATGTTTATGTATTATTATGATATTCAAGTCTAATTTAAGTTTATGTATTCATGATATTTTTAAGCATGCTCATTCATGTATATGTTATGTTTTAGTATTAAAATGATTTAAATTATTTTAAACCCTTGTTATGTTAGCATGTTGGGCCTCTAGGCTCACTACACTGATATGGCGCAGGTGAGTACGTAGAGGAAGATGTAGTACCCACCGGCGGCGAGGACCTATGAGCGGACACGCAGTAACCCCGTGACCGTTGTCTGAGTCTACGTCATGTTTTGAATATTTTTATCATGTCATAAATTTTATTTATTTTCAGTGGTGGATATTATTACTCATTTTATTTAAATATTTTCAGTGCATGCAAATTTTATTTATTTTGCTTATGTCAGTAATTTATTAAATGTTTGACTCAGATATTTAATTTATTAAAGGTTGCATTTTTATTTAAGTTATTTATTTTTAAATCTATTTATTCTGTGCATATATGTATGGGCATGTATGTACATATTTTTACTTAGTAAGTGTTAAAAAAAAAATAAAAAAATTTCGCATATTTATTTATATTTAGAGAGTTAGGGTCGTTTCAGTTGGTATCAAAGCACGGTCCTTGGAGGGGTCATTACTGCTATGCGAGCTCAGAAATCCACGCTACCGGTCTGTAAGTTTTAAGTGTTTATAGAATGATTTACTTTTAAGAATTTAAGTTAGCATTAATGTTAAAGAACTTAGCTATGCATGGCGATTTACGTAGAGATATATGTGGTGGTGCAGAATGCCTCCCAGACCTGTGAACAGACGTGAGGGATCTCCACCTCCACCCCAGGTTCCACTTGCAGCATTGGAGCAGGCCAATGCTAATATGATGACAGGGATTACTGCTCTGTTGGAGCAGCAGGCTGCACGTCCTAGACTATCTCACGAGGAGAACGTAGCTGAGCAGTTCCAGAAGAAGGGATCGAAGGAGTTCACTGGTACCACCGATCCATTGGTGGCTGAGGGGTGGATTCGCTCTTTGGAGTCCATCTTTGCATACATGGGGATTACTGACGCCGACAGGGTGAACTGTGCGACTTATATGATGAAGGGAGATGCAGCTCTTTGGTAGGAGGGTGCTGCTAGGGGAGTACATCTTCCTACATTGACTTGGGCGGAGTTTAGGCGTATCTTCTACGCCAAGTATTTTATGGAGGATGTGCGCAGTTGCATGATCCGGGAGTTTATGAGTCTTCGGCAGGGGGACAGGTAAGTGATTGAGTATGTGAGACAGTTCGAGAGTGGCTGTCATTTTGTGCCTCTGATTTCAGACAGTCCACCGGAGAAGATGAGGCAGTTTGTGGAGGGACTGAAGGCGGATATCAAGCATGACGTACGTATGATGGACGTCGCTACATATGAGGCGGCAGTTAGTAGAGCACTGAGGTCAGAGGAGGGTAGGAGAGAGATACAGCGAGAGCAGCAGGGGAAGAGACATATTCAGTCTGGATTTCAGCGACCATCTTCGCAGCCTCCTGCGAAGAAGCAGTATACTGGGCCGTCTAAGGGCCCGAACCAGTAGCAGAGGCCACAACAGCCGAGGGGCGAGGCCCCTAATACTGGAGGTTTTCCTACTTGCCCGAAGTGTCAGAAGATGCATTCGGGACCTTGTCTTCTGGGAGCAGGAGTTTGTTTCCACTGTAGAGAGCCAGGGCACTAGATAGCTAATTGCCCGAGGAAGAAGAACACCACTGGTAGAGTGTTCGTTATGAAGGAAGAGGAGGCAGACCCAGATACCTCCTTGATCACCGGTATATCTTACCTCTAGTATTTTATAATTTCTTCCTTTGGTTAAGAATTTCGATTTTTTTTCTTGTGGAATATTTGTTATTTGGGATTTTCTATCTGCATGTTAGAATAAGAAGCATGTTTTACTTGTGATTAGAATTAAGGGTTATTAGTGACTCATCTTTGGGGGAAATTTTAGTAGTGGTATGAAATTGTTGGGATTCTTCTGCGTGCAGGGAGAATTCTAGTTGGAGGCAACTCCACGTTTGCATTGCTAGATTCAGGGGCTACGCATTCGTTTATCTCCCTGGAGTTTATCAGACGGATAGGCATCACACCTGATATTGTTGACAGTGGTTATGATGTCACTATGCCGTTAGGATAGATTATTTCTACCTCTAGTGTCATTCGAGAACTGGAGTTGGAGCTTCAGGGGCACTCCATTCGCGCAGATGTGGTGGTTTTGCCGTTGAGTGGATTTGATTTGATATTGGGTATGGACTGGTTGACAGTCAATGGAGCTTCGATTGACTTTCGTCGGAGATCAGTGTCAGTGAAACCATCAGAAGGCGACCCGTTTACCTTCCATGCATCTCAGAGCAGTGATATTCCTCAGGTGATATCTCTTATTCAGGCGAGGAAGCTGTTGAAACGGGGTTGCCAAGGTTTTCTAGCAAGTATTGTCATGGCCTCAGGACAATCTAGCAGATCATTATCAGAGATAGAGGTGGTTCGTGACTTTTCGGACGTCTTTCCGGAGGATGTTGCAGGAATTCCACCAGTGAGAGATGTGGAGTTCAGCATCGACTTAGTGCCAGACACCGTGCCTATCTCTAAGGCACCATACAGACTTGCTCCTACCGAGATGAAAGAGTTGAAGGAGCAGATACAGGAGTTATTAGAGAAAGGCTTTGTTCGTCCTAGCTTTTCTCCATGGGGAGCTCCAGTATTATTTGTGAAGAAGAAGGATGGCAGTATGAGATTGTGCATCGATTATCGAGAGCTCAACAGGGTCACAGTGAAGAATAAGTACCCACTGCCGAGAATAGAGGACCTATTTGATCAGTTACAGGGAGCTTCTGATGGAAAAACTGGCGGTCAGATCAATCACGATTGATACCCGGTGCAGCGGAAGTTTAAAAATTTTTATCATGGAACAATTCCATGGTGTGGGTATCAACCATTCAACGATTAAATTATTGTGTGTGTAAAATTCAAATAACAATTAATTAAATTTTACCTTAAATCTCGCAACGAGATTAATGGACACCAACAGATTTTATCTGCTCTTGTTGTCTCTCCCTGGAACCGATGAACTCCTTCAATCAGGTCCACGAACAGAGGTTTAATCCCTCTGATAGATTGCACTAGAAAATCTATCAGAAGTTTTCTGCGAAGAGAATAAACGAATCTGATTCGCTATTCCTTACTGCGATTCAAAATCACAGACCGGAAAATCTCGGGCAGAGTATGGGGAGGGTTCGGCCAAAACTTTTGAGAGGCTAGGGTTCGATTTTTGCTTCTCAAAAATTATGAGCTGTTGTGTGTAATTTCTGTACTGAAATAACTTATTTATAATGCAGGCCACTAACACCTTAGGGCCCATTAATCATAAGCTGGGGCCTGACAAGCAAAGCCCGCTCGTTCAGAAATTAATATAAAATTCATCGTGACTCCGATTGATGAACTGATTTCACCAATGTGCACAGAAACCATTTCTGCACATTTTAAAGTCAAAATAAATTTTCCTGAATCCGAATTCAGTGGTTTCCAAAAATGTCCATCCCTATGTCATTTTAGGAAATCCTACTCCCTTACTCTTATTTAAGAAGTCCAACTCCTTAGTTCATTAAATTTAACTCTTTAAATTTAACTATCTCAACGGGGATTAAAACTCCATTACACTGTGTGACCCTCAATGGTTCAGGGATACAGCTAGCCGTGGGCTCACAACTCCTTGTGACTCGGAACAACACTTTCCGACTTGCCCAACGAATCATGGTAAAGCGCCTAGCAACATCGCCCCATGATTCCCTAGGTATCACTGATAGTGCCTACAAGAACCAGTAGATTTTGGTTAGCGTACAGTACGGTCCCTTCATCCATATATCCCGATCGAATCAACAACCATTGGTATATCGAGAGTCGCTCAAGATTCGATAACTATGCAATACATCTTGAAGATCAAATTAGTGACATCGCATGTGCTACTAAGAAACCATTTCTTAAATCACATCAAGTACTCTGGCCAGAGATTTGTCACACTAATATCTCCTCAGATCGCATAGGATATCCACACTCGTAAGTATGTGGTGAATCCTTGACAACAATGCATTGACTCCTATATGTGTCGTAACTGTACCCAATCTCGACACCTGATGACCCCCTCAGAGTCGGTAAACGAGTCAAAGCACAGTACTAGCATATAGAGTCTCCATGATGTTTCAAGTCGTAAGGACTAATGGTGTACAACCAAAACCGCGGACTTTATCCACTCGATAAGTGATAACCACTTGGAAAGTCCGGATAGGGTAGTTCGATTATTCATCCTATGAATATCCATTTGCATGCTTCGAACATCTCCATGTTCCCTACCAATGAAACGTGGTACTCCGCATCGCAAATGCTAGTCTCAAACTCGAGCGATCCTTATCCTTATTATCGGACGGCTCAATCGACTAGGAACAGTTTTAGAATATACAGTGACTATAAGATGTATTTCATGATAGACATCCCCATGTTCTACCACATCTTACATACACTATGGTATATTCAAGGTCTTTATCAAAACAACAATAGTATATCACAATATAACAATATGAAGTAATATAAAGTCATTGCCATTAATAAAAGTGTAAATAATATTAAACAAAAGATTGTTTATACAAAGAGTCATCAAAGCCCATAGCCACACAGTTGGCTCACTGGGCACCCACTCTTACAATCTCCCACTTGCCCTATAGCCAACTAGTCATACTACGTAGACCCATTGCTTCGCGATGTTTGTCAAACAAAGGTCCTGGCAAGGGCTTAGTAAGCGGATCAGCGATATTGTCTGCAGAGGCCACTCGTTCGACAATGATGTCTCCTCTTTCCACAATCTCCCGGATTATGTGGTATTTCCTCAGTACGTGTTTGGATCTTTGATGAGACCTTGGTTCCTTTGCTTGAGCAACGGCACCCGTGTTGTCGCAGTACACCGGGACTGGACCAACAAATTCAGGAATGACGCCCAACTCTTGGACGAAATTCCTCATCCAAACGGCCTCTTTAGCAGCAGCTGATGCTGCAATGTATTCAGCCTCAGTGGTGGAATCCGCTGTGGTGTCCTGCTTGGAACTCTTCCAAGAGACAGCACCGCCATTGAGCATGAACACAAATCCAGAGGTTGACTTCGAGTCATCCACATCACTTTGGAAGCTAGAGTCGGTATAGCCTTCCAGTTTGAGTTCTCGTCCTCCATAAACCATGAACATATTCTTAGTCCTTCGCAAGTACTTAAGAATGTCCTTCACGGCTTTCCAATGCATCTGACCAGGATTAGACTGATATCTGCTCGTGACACTCAGAGCAAATGCTACATCCGGTCTGGTAGATATCATCCCATACATGATACTACCTATAGCTGACGCATATGGTACATGTGTCATATTCTCTATCTCTTCATCAGTCTTGGGACACATAGACTTGGATAGAGAAACTCCATGACACATGGGTAGATGTCCTCTTTTGGACCCATCCATTGAAAACCGTTTCAATATGGTATCGATGTAGGTTGATTGAGTGAGTCCTATCATTCTCTTAGACCTATCTCTATAGATCTGTATCCCAAGAATGTAGGATGCCTCTCCCAAATCCTTCATCGAAAATCTACCTGATAACCATATCTTTGTTGACTGCAACATCCCTACATCATTCCCAATGAGTAGGATGTCATCAACATAAAGTACTAAGAATGACACCGCATCCTTAACTACTTTCTTGTACACGCACGGTTCCTCCGGGTTCTTGATGAAACCAAAATCTTTTATTGTTTCATCAAATTTCTGGTTCCAACTTCTTGATGCTTGTTTTAGACCATAAATTGATCTCTGAAGCTTGCATACCTTATGCTCGCTTCCCATGGATGTGAACCCCTCAGGCTGCTTCATATAGATTTCTTCCTTAATGTCTCCATTAAGAAAAGCAGTCTTCACATCCATTTGCCATATCTCATAGTCATACCATGCAGCTATGGCAATCAGGATTCTTATGGACTTGAACATTGCAACTGGTGAAAAGGTTTCATCATAGTCAACTCCTTGCCTTTGAGTATAACCTTTAGCCACCAATCGCGCCTTGTAGGTCAATACCTTACCATCAGGCCCAAGCTTTCTTTTGTAGATCCATTTACACCCTATCGGAACAATTCCACCGGGAGGATCTACTAAAGACCAAACTTGGTTTGTATGCATCGAATCCAATTCTGACTGCATAGCTTCAAGCCATAAATTCGAATCCGCATCAGAAATTGCTTCCTTGAAGTTTCTTGGATCACATCCAATGTCGGGTTCATCTTGATCCCCTTCAAGAAGAAGACCATATCGAACTGGAGGTCTAGAAGTCCTTTCGGATCTTCTAGGTGCAGGCGTGTCCAGCAATGGTTCCTGAGGTGTAGGATCGTTATTTTGTATTTCGGGTTCTTCTCGAACTTCTTCGAGTTCCATCATCTCGCCTTTCTTATCCAATAAGAACTCCTTCTCCAAGAAGGTGGCATTCCTAGAAACAAACACCTTTGTTTCAGCAGGATAATAGAAATAATATCCGATTGAATTCTTCGGATACCCTACAAAATAACATAAACTGGATCGACTATCCAACTTATCTCCCACTGTCCGCTTCACGTAAGCAGGACATCCCCAAATCCTCAAGTACGAATACTTAGGAGCTTTGCCATTCCATAACTCGTATGGTGTTTTGTCCACTGCTTTAGTGTGGACGTTGTTCAACAACAATACCGCCGTTTCAAGCGCATAGCCCCAAAACGAAGGTGGAAGCTCAGTGAAGCTCATCATAGATCGAACCATGTCCAACAAAGTTCGATTACGACGCTCCGATACACCATTAAGCTGTGGTGTCATAGGAGGAGTCCACTGAGAGAGAATCCCATTCTCTTTCAGATAGTCCAAAAACTCGGTACTCAAGTATTCTCCACCTCGATCCAATCGAAGTGCCTTAATACTTTTACCTAGCTTGTTTTCTACTTCAGCCTTGAATTCTTTGAACTTTTCAAATGCTTCAGACTTATATTTCATTAAATATAAATACCCATACCTTGAATAATCATCAGTAAAGGTAATGAAGTAGGTGTGGCCATGTTGAGTCCCTACTCTAAATGGACCACAAACATCTGTATGGATCAAATCCAACAGATTCTGACTACGCTCAGGTTTCCCCTTAAAAGGAGATTTAGTCATTTTTCCTTTTAGGCAGGATTCACAAGTAGGTAGAGAGTTAATATCAGACATATCAAACATGCCCTCTCCCACTAGCTTGTTCATCCTCTTTGAGGAAATATGACCTAGCCTAGCGTGCCAAAGGTTTGCCGGGTTTTGACTATCGATTTTCCTTTTGTTTGTTGTAGCCGGTTTATCAAAATAATTAATTGGAACGTCTTTTAGTTTTAAATTGTATAGATCGTTTTCAAGTTGTCCATTTCCAATTAAACATTCATTCTTGTAAATATTGCAAATTCCATTCACAAAATTACAAGAATAACCATCTCTATCAAGCATAGAAATAGAAATAATGTTTTTAATTAAATCTGGCACAAATAAAACATCTCTCAACAATAATTTAAAACCATTCTGCAAAATCAAACAAACATCTCCAATGGCCGTAGCTTCAACTCTGGAACCATTCCCGAGCCTCAGCTGGGTCTCACCCATTCTAAGCCTGCGACTTCTTGTCATCACCTGCAAATCATTGCAAATGTGAGATCCACATCCGGTATCCAATACCCAAGAAGTTGTATTAAGTGACATGTTTATTTCGATATAGAACATACCCTTTGCAGTTCCTAACTGCTCAAGATACTCCTTGCAGTTGCGCTTCCAATGACCCGGCTTCTTGCAGTAATGGCAAACATCCTTGGATTTTCCATTGTTTGAAGCCTTTGTCTTTTGCTTCTTCTCGGGTTCCACTTTCTTGGGTGGGGCAGAACGTTTCTTGCCCTTCATACTTGGCCCCTTCTTAGCAGAAGATGAGGAGCCCACCAAGAAAGCTGGCTTATCCTTCTTAAGTGTGGATTCATATGTAACGAGCATATTGACCATCTCTTCAAGGGTGGCCTCTATCTTGTTCATATTAAAATTTATCACGAATCCATCAAATGAAGAAGGAAGAGATAGAAGCAGCAAGTCCACATTGAGTTCATGCTCCAACACCAAATCAAGGGTCGCTAACTTCTGTATGAGCCAAATCACTCGTACCCCATGATCACGGACCGAAGTCCCTTCACGCATGCGGCACGTCATCAACTCCTTAACAGTAGAGAACCTTTCAGCCCTCGACTGAGCCCCAAAAAGTTCCTTGAGTTGCGCGTGAATGTCAGCAGCATTCACCGTGTCCTCAAATCGCCTCTGGAGTTCATCAGACATCGAGGCTTGCATATAGCATTTGGTCTTGATGTCATGGTCACACCATGCATCAAGTTTGGCCAATTCCTCCGGACTTATGTCAGCTGGTGCTTCCTTCGGAGGTGCTTTCTCTAACACGTAGAGCATTTTCTCCGAAGTTAAGACAATCTTCAACTTCCGGAACCATTCCGTATAGTTGGCGCCAGTCAGCTTGTTTTGTTCGAGGATCGAGAATAAAGGATTTCGCGAATTCATTGTATGAAATACTGAAAAAGAAAACAGACATATATCAATGATTGTTTAACAATTTACTAAGACATAAAATAGGCGAATTTAATTTTATGAATCTCACTCCCACTATTTTAACGATTTCACCACCCTCTAGTGAAAACGGGAAACTTTTTCCTTAGTGAGAACATGGAGTCCAATTGACAAACTTATGGTCCCGAATAATATCAGCCAACCATAATTCTCAAAAGGTAGAGCCCAATTGCTTCCAAAGCAACCCCCATGTGTTTACCTCATGTCCAATAAGGGCCCAATAATATGACGCCGTTTAAAGTGACATGTCAAGATGACCCATCAATATTAAGTTGTGATGGACGGTCGCCATGTGGATCCCCCAATAATATGAGCCGATCCCATGGGAGTTCCACCCAACTTACAACATTTGTCGATCCAATGTACAGCTTTCCGACGGACGGGCCCCCCCAATAATATGAGCCGGACCGTATCCGCGGGTAGCATCACATACATTGACCGTTGATGGAAGGTAGGAACATTTAAACAATATTTAAATTTCCTTTATTTATCTTGATATAAATTTTAAATCATATTTAAAATGAGGGATTTTTAATTATAAAAATATTTGTCTCATCATATTTAATTTATTGCATGCATTGCCGGATTCACGCAATTTATGTCTAAACATGCATACAATCATAATATCACATATTATATAGGATGATCGATTCCATTTCTAATTGACCCGTGGTTGCCAATCACGGGTCTTAGTCCAATCCTAGGTAATATGCAGTATGCAAATGCAATCCTATTACATATGCTTCCAATTTACATTTCTTCAGTCTTCATTGTCTGCTGGGCCCACCATCTTCAAATCTTGATCTCCCACTAAATCTAATGTATTTACAATAAATAACAATGACAAGTAGGGGATACATTTTTAGGGGGTGGGAACGGGCTATAAACCAAGCCCACTTTTATTACATATGACATTCATATCGGGCCATAAACCAGGCCCATTAATAAAACCAACAATAATAAAGACAAAATGTAAATTCCTAACATACACCTACAAAATTGGTCATGGCAATCGATCATCCTTATCCAATAACATTTAATTCAAAATTAATTTATTGGATAATATGCTGTGGCAATTCAAATTTAAACAAGATAAAATCATATTTTATATATAAAATCTCATTTCACATATAAAATCATATTTTATCTCTATATCATATAAAATCATATTTTATCTATAAAATCTAATTTTACAAATAAAATCATATTTTACTTAATATATCATAAGATCATATCTTATCATCAATTGTACCAAAATAATTGATTTCAAAATTCAATTTACGGATAAAATATTAAAATTTTCCAAAAATTCAAATTTATCCAAAATCAATTTTAAAATTTACGGACTCGAACAATTCGATCCGAAATCTCGTGAACCAATCAAAAACAATTTTTGACCGGACCAAAAATAAAATTTTAAATATTAAAATTAATTTTTAAATAAAAATATAATTTTTCCCGCGGGCCGCCCGGGACACTCCCGGGCCGGCCCGAACCCGGGGCGCGGGCCGGGGGCAGCCCGGCTGCCCCTTTAGGGCAGCGCCTGGCGCCGCCCCTGGGCGGCGCCGTGCGCCGCCCTGGGCAGCGACGGTCGCCGCCTTGGGCGGCGCCGTGCGCCCCCTTTGGGCGGCGCCGTGCGCCGCCCGGGGCAGCAACAATTGCTGCCCCACCGGGCAGCGATCCAATCGCTGCCCGGGTTTTGCCCCGAAAATTTTTTTTTTTTTTTATTTAAAAATATTTATTTTGTTTCAAAAACCGAGACTCAAAAATTTTGTACAATTGATTAATTTAATCGTTTGATCTGAGCAACCTGGCTCTGATACCACTGATGGAAAAACTGGCGGTCAGATCAATCACGATTGATACCCGGTGCAGCGGAAGTTTAAAAATTTTTATCATGGAACAATTCCATGGTGTGGGTATCAACCATTCAACAATTAAATTATTGTGTTTGTAAAATTCAAATAACAATTAATTAAATTTTACCTTAAATCTCGCAACGAGATTAATGGACACCAACAGATTTTATCTGCTCTTGTTGTCTCTCCCTGGAACCGATGAACTCCTTCAATCAGGTCCACGAACAGAGGTTTAATCCCTCTGATAGATTGCACTAGAAAATCTATCAGAAGTTTTCTGCGAAGAGAATAAACGAATCTGATTCGCTATTCCTTACTGCGATTCAAAATCACAGACCGGAAAATCTCGGGCAGAGTATGGGGAGGGTTCGGCCGAAACTTTTGAGAGGCTAGGGTTCGATTTTTGCTTCTCAAAAATTATGAGTTGTTGTGTGTAATTTCTGTACTGAAATAACTTATTTATAATGCAGGCCACTAACACCTTAGGGCCCATTAATCATAAGCTGGGGCCTGACAAGCAAAGCCCGCTCGTTCAGAAATTAATATAAAATTCATCGTGACTCCGATTGATGAACTGATTTCACCAATGTGCACAGAAACCATTTCTGCACATTTTAAAGTCAAAATAAATTTTCCTGAATCCGAATTCAGTGGTTTCCAAAAATGTCCATCCCTATGTCATTTTAGGAAATCCTACTCCCTTACTCTTATTTAAGAAGTCCAACTCCTTAGTTCATTAAATTTAACTCTTTAAATTTAACTATCTCAACGGGGATTAAAACTCCATTACACTGTGTGACCCTCAATGGTTCAGGGATACAGCTAGCCGTGGGCTCACAACTCCTTGTGACTCGGAACAACACTTTCCGACTTGCCCAACGAATCATGGTAAAGCGCCTAGCAACATCGCCCCATGATTCCCTAGGTATCACTGATAGTGCCTACAAGAACCAGTAGATTTTGGTTAGCGTACAGTACGGTCCCTTCATCCATATATCCCGATCGAATCAACAACCATTGGTATATCGAGAGTCGCTCAAGATTCGATAACTATGCAATACATCTTGAAGATCAAATTAGTGACATCGCATGTGCTACTAAGAAACCATTTCTTAAATCACATCAAGTACTCTGGCCAGAGATTTGTCACACTAATATCTCCTCAGATCGCATAGGATATCCACACTCGTAAGTATGTGGTGAATCCTTGACAACAATGCATTGACTCCTATATGTGTCGTAACTGTACCCAATCTCGACACCTGATGACCCCCTCAGAGTCGGTAAACGAGTCAAAGCACAGTACTAGCATATAGAGTCTCCATGATGTTTCAAGTCGTAAGGACTAATGGTGTACAACCAAAACCGCGGACTTTATCCACTCGATAAGTGATAACCACTTGGAAAGTCCGGATAGGGTAGTTCGATTATTCATCCTATGAATATCCATTTGCATGCTTCGAACATCTCCATGTTCCCTACCAATGAAACGTGGTACTCCGCATCGCAAATGCTAGTCTCAAACTCGAGCGATCCTTATCCTTATTATCGGACGGCTCAATCGACTAGGAACAGTTTTAGAATATACAGTGACTATAAGATGTATTTCATGATAGACATCCCCATGTTCTACCACATCTTACATACACTATGGTATATTCAAGGTCTTTATCAAAACAACAATAGTATATCACAATATAACAATATGAAGTAATATAAAGTCATTGCCATTAATAAAAGTGTAAATAATATTAAACAAAAGATTGTTTATACAAAGAGTCATCAAAGCCCATAGCCACACAGTTGGCTCACTGGGCACCCACTCTTACAGCTTCGGTGTTCTCCAAGATCGACCTGCGATCTGGTTATCATCAGCTACGAGTTAGAGATGCAGATGTGTCCAAGACTGCTTTCCGGACACGTTATGGGCATTACGAGTTCTTAGTGATGCCATTTGGGATGACCAATGCTCCAGCGGTTTTCATGGATCTCATGAACCGGGTTTTTTAGCCGTATTTTGATCAGTTCATCATAGTCTTCATTGATGATATCTTGATCTACTCTAGGAGCGTTGAGGAGCATAGGCAGCATCTACAGACAGCCTTGCAGACTTTGAGGGAGCATCGTTTGTATGCCAAGTTCAGCAAGTGCGAGTTTTGGCTCGAGCAGGTGGCATTTCTTGGCCACATTATTTCGAGAGATGAGATTGCAGTGGATCAGTCGAAGGTTGAGGCAGTGCAAAAATGGGGTATTCCGAGGAATGCTTCGGAGATTCGCAGTTTCTTGGGTTTGGCAGGATATTATAGGAAGTTCATCAAGGGTTTTTCCTCTATTGCAGTACCCTTGACTTCCTTAACCAAGAAGAACGCGAAGTTTATTTGGAGTTCAGACTGTCAGAGGAGCTTCGATCAGCTAAAGGAAGCACTCACTACTGCACCAGTTTTAGCGATGACAGTACCACACGAGGAGTTAGTGGTGTACACCGACGCATCTATGCTAGGTTTAGGCGCAGTACTTATGCAGTGTGGTAAGGTTATTGCTTATGCGTCGAGGCAGTTGAAGATTCATGAGCAGAACTACCCAACACATGACTTGGAGTTAGCAGCAGTGGTCTTCGCTTTGAAAATCTGGAGGCACTATCTGTATGGTGAAAAGTGCAAGATTTTCACGGATCATAAGAGCCTCAAGTACTTCTTCACTCAAAAGGAGTTGAACATGAGGCAATGGAGATGGTTGGAGTTAGTGAAGGATTACGACTGCGACATTAGCTACCATCCAGGTAAGGCTAATGTAGTGGCCGATGCTTTGAGTTGGAAGTCGACAGTGGTATCGTGTTTGACAGTGCAGTTACCACTGCAGAGCGAGATTCAGAGGTTTGATTTGGAGTTTTACTCGAGTGGTCATGCACCGAGCTTGTCAGTGTTGATGGTGCAGCCAGCTCTACGAGATCGGATCAGAGATGGACAGTCTACAGATGAGGAGTTGCAGCGTTGGAGGCAGAGAGATGAGGCCAAGGGTGGTCTTCTGTATACAGTTGTGGATGGCATTGTTCAGTACCGTGGTAGGATGTGGGTACCGAACGTCGATCAGTTGAGAGCTGAGATTTTAGCAGAGGATCACACATCTCCGTACTCCATTCACCCCGGAAGTACGAAGATGTACCGAGATTTACAGCTATTGTATTGGTGGCCCGGGATGAAGAGAGACATCGGGAGAGTTGTGTCAGAGTGCTTGACTTGTCAGCAGGTCAAGGCTGAACATCAGCGTCCAGCAGGACTTCTTAGACCTCTTCCTATTCCGGAATGGAAATGGGAGAACATTACAATGGACTTTGTAGTTGGTTTACCGAGGAGTGCCAGAGGTTGCATGGCTATTTGGGTGATCATGGATAGACTCACCAAGTCAGCATATTTCTTGCCAGTGAGGACTACTTACTCATTGACACAATGTGCAGAGCTGTACATCAAGGAGATTGTTAGACTGCATGGCATACCAGTGTCAATTGTGTCAGACAGAGATCCGAGATTTACGTCTGCGTTCTGGAAGAGTCTACATACAGCATTGGGGACTCGACTACTGTTCAGCACAGCTTTTCATCCCCAGACAGATGGTCAGTCTGAGAGGGTGATACATATTCTTGAGGACTTACTGAGAGCCTGTGTCATCGATTTTCAGGGCTCATGGGAGACGAGATTGCCATTAGTGGAGTTTACCTATAACAATAGCCTTCAGGCGTCTATAGGTATGGCTCCTTATGCAGCTTTGTATGGGAGGAGATGCAGATCTCCTATTCATTGGGATGAGGTTGGAGAGAGGATTCTATTGGGTCCTGAGATAGTGCAGCAAACTGCTGATATTGTGACCCAGATTCGGGATCGCATGAGGACTGCTCAGAGTCGTCAGAAGAGTTATGCAGATACTCGACGACGAGATTTGGAGTTCGCTGTAGGTAATCACGTATTCCTGAAGGTGTCACCTATGAAGGGAGTAGTGCGATTTGGCCGGAGAGGCAAGCTTAACCCTAGATATATAGGGCCATTCGAGATCTTGGAGAGAGTTGACACGTTGGCCTACCGTTTAGCTCTACCACCAGGGCTAGCGGCAGTGCACAATGTATTCCATATATCCATGCTTCGGAGATACATCTCGAACTCGTCACATGTGTAGGATTTGGAGCCCTTGCAGTTGCCACCTGATCTAGTTTATGAGGAGAGGCCAGCGCGGATCTTGGCTAGGGAGGAGCGGAGACTTAGGACGCGTGTCATACCGATGGTCAGAGTCCAGTGGCTGAATCACTCGGAGGAGGAAGCTACTTGGGAGACCGAGGCAGACATGAGGACTCGCTACCCGGAGTTGTTTGGGTAATACTTTAATTTCGAGGACGAAATCCAATTTAAGGGGGGGAGAATTGTAACACCCGGTATTTTTAATACGTAAATTCGCATGCATAATTAGGAAATTTATTTATTTAAAATTTTAGATTTATGGGTTAAATTATTATGTGAATTAATTGTGCAAGTTTTAATATTTATTTTCAAGCATTTAATCCATAATTTGAGATTTTTATGATTTTTGGCATTTAAATTATTTTATCGCGTAGACGGGACCGTGGACGGACGATATGACAACTTTCTATCCAATTTATTTCATGAGCATTTTTAGAGCCCAAAAATATTATTTTGAGTTTTATTTCCTCAAAATTATCAGTATTTAATTTTATATACTTTTAGGAGTCCGTTTTTATTCAAAATAAGCCAAAATAATGACTTTTTACTATCTTTAAAATTCCCTTAATTATATATTTCGGGATTTTAATAAAGTTATCAGATTTTAAATATTATTTAGAGCTTTTAAGTTATATATTTCATATTTAAAACCCTTATTAATATTTTAATTATACTAAACCTTATTTTATTCTAATTACCCTAAACCTACCCCAAAATCCTACGCTCAAAGCTCCCAGCCGCCAACCCCACCTCTCCTTCATCTTCTTCAGTCGGTTTTAGCTCCAAGCCTCCATTGTTGAACCATTTTTCAAGCTCCAAGTTGGTTGTCATCGCCCCGTCGTCCCGGAATCGTCATATACGTCTCCTTCTTTCCATTCAACGGTGCAAGGCATGATTTTCTTCCCTATTTTTTGTACTATATCAGATATTATAGTGTGTGTATTGTGTATGCATCGAAATTTCAAAGTTTTCAGAAAAAGGGTTCGTTTTTATGATTGAAGGCGCACGGTTCTTGTTGTGTTTGGTTGTTCATGCTCATGTTTTCCTCCATGGTTGCATCTATGCTGCTGGTCAGGGTTCCTAGGCGGTGTGGGGGTGGCCTGGACTCGAATGGCTCGAGTGGTTCGAGCCAAACGAGCCCAGGAAACCACAATGTTCAGACAGCTTCCATGGGAGACGCAGACTAGGGTTCACGGGAAGAAGGGTTCGGCTAAGGGTTCTAGGGTACATGGGGCTGGGTTAGTGGCTAGGTTCGAACCGCCCAGACGTGGGCTATGTCTGGGCGGCGGTGCTCCGACCAGGGGCGGCCAAAGCAGGCCGGCAGCAGCCAAGGAGTGGCTGCTGCTCATGGTCGCAGCAGAAATGAGAGTAGGGGCGATCGGGTTAGGGTTCCAGGTGGATTTCCGGGTCGGGTTGGTGGTCCGGGTCGGGTTGGTGGTCCGGGTCAAGTCAGTGGGTAATGGGTTATGTTAGTTGGGTCCGGTCCGGGTCCGGGTTAAGTTAGTTGGGCTCGTGTATTTTATTTTAAAGTTAATTAATAAGTTTAAGTGTTTAATTGGGCTAATTAGTTTAATTAAATTAATGGGCTATATTTAATTTTCTTAGTGGGCCTAAATAATTAATTTAAGTTAGGCCACTAATTTTTATGGGCTTCAGAGCCCATGGAATATTATTGGGCCAGTCTTTGGGCTTTTGGGCCCATTGGGCCAGATTAGAGTGTTATTGGGCCAGGAAATTTTATTGGGCTTAGAAATGTGTTAATGAGCTTAAGTATGTTAATGGGCCAGTCTCAGTGTTAATGGGCCAGCAGTTCAGTACAACCCATGAGAAATTGCATGTGTCCTGAATATATATTTAATTATTTTTATGCATGGAAGTTATTTTTAATATTTATATGTTAGTATGAAATTAAATTAAATATATATGAAGGATACATATTTTATTTAAGTACATGCATTCATGAAATAAATTTTTATGCATGATTTAATGTTTAAGGTTGAGCAAAAGAAAATAATTTTTTGTTGGAAGTTGAAGTAGTGTAACAATTTAAGGGGGATTCGTCCCCATATGTGAACTATTGAAGGGCAGTTTACTGCCAATTTAAGAGGTGATTCGTCACCGCCACGTACGTTGGTTTACCACGCTGATCAGTATTTAATGTATGTATGGTTACACTATGGATACGACCTTTCGATGTTAGAAAATGCTTTGCTCAACAGTGTTTATGTATTATTATGATATTCAAGTCTAATTTAAGTTTATGTTATGTTCATGATATTTTTAAGCATGCTCATTCATGTATATGTTATGTATTAGTATTAAAGTGATTTAAATTATTTTAAACCCTTGTTATGTTAGCATGTTGGGCCTCTAGGCTCACTACACTGATATGGTGCAGGTGAGTACGCAGAGGAAGATGTAGTACCCACAGGCGGCGAGGACCTATGAGAGGACAAGCAATAACCCCGTGACCGTTGTCTGAGTCAATGTCATGTTTTGAATATTTTTATCATGTCATACATTTTATTTATTTTCAGTGGTGGATATTATTACTCATTTTATTTAAATATTTTCAGTGCATGCAAATTTTATTTATTTTGCTTAGGTCAGTATTTTATTAAATGTTTGACTCGGATATTTAATTTATTAAAGGTTGCATTTTTATTTAAGTTATTTATTTTTAAATCTATTTATTCTGTGCATATATGTATGGGCATGTATGTACATATTTTTACTTAGTAAGTGTTAAAAAAAAAAATATTTCCGCATATTTATTTATATTTAGAGAGTTAGGGTCGTTTCAGATTTACTCGCTCGAGCGCGGTTTCTGTGCGCTCGAGCGAGGCACTGTTCACGAAAAAATAATTTTTTTTTATCTTTTTAAATCTTGGCTTTTGTTTGATTATTGTTAATATTATTCGAGATTTATATGATTAGAACCGAGGTCCTCACATTATGTAAGGCCCTGAAATAATTATTTTGTGATTAGCAGAGTTGATTATTATTTATTAGTGGAGATTATTGAGCAGGGATTGAATTGATTTAGTTTGGAGTTTCAGGGACCGGATTGGAATTTAGCCTGTTGACTAGTCAATGGGGAGTAGATATTATTTTGACTTGACTTATATCTATTCTATCATCACTCCTCTCCTTCCTCCCTACTCCCACACGCCAACCGAGACCGAGAGAAAGCCATGGACGATTCTCCAAGCTTTTCTTTCTTCTGATTCGCACGATCCGACCGTCAGATTTTTGTTTCGAGTTGAGATTCACGATCACCGCAACGAGGGATTCGTTTTGATGTAAGTTTTGCTACGATCCATGAACTTTGATTTTTGTCGGGTTGTCAGAATTTGATGATTTTCGAGTATGTTGTTTTTGAGCTAGCATAGACCGTGTATTCAAAGTCGGTTCGGAAAAAGAACGAAGTTTCTATTTTTGGTGAATTTTCTTTGGGAATTTCGAAATGGGGTTTTTGTATATTGTTGGATTTGGTTGTTCTCGATGATTTGGAGGATGATATGAGTTGTTTGAAGTGTTTATGATGGTTTATTGATTTTGGTTTGATCAGAAAATAGCCGTTATGCCGCCGATTTCGAGTTTTGGATTATCTATTGAATTTCTTTGAATTAACCGAGTTGGGATGAGTTGAATGCCGAGATGTAATCTTTTCAATTCTTCTTTTCAGTGTTGATTGGAAGACCCTCGAATCAGGAATTGACAGAATTCGGATTGATTTAGAGTTGAAGCCGGTATTGTGTTGGTTTTCTCGTTTGAAGATCTATTCGAATATTGATTGATTTTATTGGATTCTTTTTAACTCCATACAGATTGATTGAACGATTTTACACTCAGAATCGTGGGATTTGAGTCGTAGACGATTTGATCGAGGTTTGGTATCGAGTTTATTTAATCATTGACTTACGATTGAATGGTAATTGATTTGAATTATTTTGTTTGTAGCTTGTCCGGATTCCAGCTACATTGAATCGAAGAGAGGTAAAAATACAAAAATTGAATGAATGAGACGATTAACTCAAATTTGAATAAATTCGAGTGCCCAAAAGAAATCACATACTTGTATGCTATTTCAATTTTTTGATTTTAAATTGAATGAGTTTAATTTCACTTGCATACATCTTGAGCCGAAGATTCTATTCGTTTTGAACTTAGACGATTTAGGGAACTATATTGAAGTGGCCTTGAATTTTGAGTTTTTCCAAGAGCTAGAATACTTCTTATAGTTGCTCTAAAGTCTAGGGGTTTGAGTTGTGCAACATACACCCCGAATAAGAGTGTCGGTGGGTTGTTTGTGATGACTTGACCCTGGGATCCCAACCGATAATCGATTGATATTCGATTATCCGATTAGATAATCCTGAGTTTTGAAGTCATGCATTGCATTTTAATGCATTTCAAGTTGAGTGCTGATATGCCTTTTTAAATTGATTGACTCGTTGTTTTATATAACATGATTTGATATATTATTTGGAATTGCTTGATTTGTCTCTTTTACTGGGAATTATATTTTCACCGGATTATCCGGCTGTCGTTTTGTTTGTATGTGTACTTGACGGCAGGTGGGGCAGGATCGAGTCAAAAGCTGCATGACTAGATTGAGTTGGAAGTGATAGAGTGAGACACCGTCTAGAAGTTTGTTCTTTTAGCAATCTTGTATTTTAGGGTTGATGAAATTTCATGTCTTGAATCATGTTTAGGAAACTCGAATTTATTTGATTTGTCGAATGACCCTATCGTCAAACTTATTATTGTATTTTGGGCAGAACTTAGAATATTGTATGTTCTAAATATTGATATGTATGTCTTCTTAAGTTTAGATTTGATTGGAGTTGCTTTTGGAATTTGTTCCCAAGGATCTGCACTTGTTCTATCTGATTGGCCTGCGCGCGAGCCAGACTTGACCTCGCGCGCGCGCGAGCAAGCCTGGAGGGCTCGGGTATTTTTGCCCACGCATGCGCGAGCCTTCTGATAGGCCTCTGGCCTCTTTGCCTGCGCGCTTGCGAGGTGATAACTCGCGCGGGCGCGAGGCTTGTAAAATAAAATTGATTCGAGTCCTCGGCTCTCAGCGTTCGATTGTAGTTAATTATTCGAGATCAGAAGATTAGAAACGGGGTCTCACACATTCAGTGGTATTAGAGAGTTAAGATCTTGGATTGAATTAGAGTGAGCAGGGTTGATCGAGTCCGCATGATTTGAATTCTTGCATGTGATTGAGTTATTTAAATGATTAATTAAATGTCATGCGAGCATGATTTATTATTCCATGAACTATTTGAATTACATGATTGTGTGATTTAAATATTAAAACATGAGATATTAGAATTGCAGATTTGAATATTCCTGAGATGGAATGAAAATTTTATAAACGGAGATTAGGGACACGAGAAGATTGAGAATGAGATATTTGTGCCCTAATTATCTTGAATATGAGATATGTTTCCTCGATGAATTTTGAACAGGAAACATTCATATGCGAATGAGCGAATGGATGTTACTCCAACACCGATGGAAGCTTTATTGATGAGGTTTCAGTCGTTTAACCCGCCGACTCTGAGGAGCACTAAGAATGCTAATGGATGTGAAATCTGGTTGGAAGAGATTGATCAGTTGTTTGATTCTTTAGGATAAACCGATGATCGACAAATTCGGTTAGTTGTGTACCAAATGCAAGGCATTGCAAAAATTTGGTGGATATCAAAGAAGAAAGCTTTAGAGAATCAAGGTTCGGTCATTTCTTGGTGTCTGTTTAGATCCGAATTTCTCCGACAGATTCCGTTTCAACATTCGATTGGATATAGAGGGAGTAACTTTAGAGAACACCTTCAGCCAAAGGGGTAAACATTTCAAGAAGTCTGGGAGCAGTTCTTCTAGCTCTAGCGGATCAAAACTGTTTGGTTCGGGATAGAGTTCTGGATTTTTCGGTATATCTTTCAGCAATTTTGGAGGTCAAAACCTCAGCGAGTTTTGTCATGGGATCCGTGGAAGCTATCATATCTTCCATCAGACAGGACACTATGCTAGGAGATGTCCTCAACGAGGTGCTGAGCGATCTTTGAATGTTCACTCTTTTAAGCCACAACAACAACAGAATCTAATGGGAGGTAATCAGAACTTGAATCAACCTCCGAGGCAACAGGCCTCAGTCTTTTCTCTTATCGGAGATCAGACTCAGGCTGCACCTAACGATGATATAGCAGGTAACCGCTGATATTGGTTTTTCTACTCTTATTCTGGTATGTTCTGTTACGTTCCTTACTTTCTTATTGAGGAATTTATTTTGAAGAATCTCTTCCTGTTGAGATTTTGGTTATTGCAGTTGCTACTCTTCGTTTGAGAGGAGAAATGGTTTTCTTTGAGGTTAGTCAGGAATTTTGAACTTCCATTTGATGTGAATAAGATTGAATTGGACAGTATTGTACTTATGTTATCAGATGTTGATTATATTGTTTGTTTAGCTGATTTAATCAGTACAAGGCTACCGTGTATGATTTTCAAAAAGTTTTCGGGAATCAGATCTGAGATGATAGACGAGTGGGAATTCTTTGGTAAGAATTCTTGATTCAAAGATTCTATTGATATTGTTCTGTAGATTAACCGTTTGTTACAGATTCGTACGGAGGAATTCGAGATGTGTTCGGTTGTTGTCCTGAATGTTAACCCGATTTGGTTGACACACTAGTGGTTATAGTAATTGTAGATGATGTTATGGCAGAATGAGCTTCCAGTGTTGACTTCCACTCGTCAGTTTGACATCAGCTTGGAATTGAGATCAAAATTTAATCTTCCTTAGACCGCTTTCAGAATGAGGTATGGTCGTTTGGATTTTGTCATGCTTTTTGAATTGACAGACGTTTCTGCAGTGTTCATGAATTTTAGGAGCCGAATCTTCCAGAGATATTTAGATGGATCCATGATTATTCTTATCCATATAAAATGTTGTACTGTTCTTTCAGATTCTTGGAGAGTTGTTTGCATAATTGTTGATCACCTCTAGATCGGAGCTGATATGAATTTATCTAAATCTACGTCCTTACCTAAGATAGAAGACATATGAGTTCTATCCCTGATTTGTCGAGGGATTCTTATTGTTTTTGAAGCCGATTACTCAGCAGAATATGTTCTTCTGTCTGGACTTAATATTATGAGACCAGTTCTTACTGATTGCGGAAGAGATTGATCAGCGCTTCATTATTCTTTTATTTTTATGTATTGATGATCTTACGGTGCTTTGCACTTTTTCTTATTGAGATTTGAGGTATATTCTTGTTTAGAAGAATCACTTATGGCATGAGCATCGAGGCAGCGGAAGATGCTCGAGACTCAATGTCTGATTCTGGATTTTGAGCTTGCAGCGATCTTATTGATTAGAAGATCAGGTATCTATTTTCTTAGGAGGATATTTCCGTAATTTTTTCTGATCTTGAAGCTGTAGTACTGGTTTTGCCGTACAGACTGAGTATGAGAAAGAAAAGATGATTAGAGGCACTGAGGAATTTCTGATAGGAAATACATTCTATCCAGAGAGATTATATGCAGCAGCTGATGCTCTGAGCCAAAAGATCTGTTCTTATTTTATCTACTATCGGCATTCTCCTTGATTGATGAATACGACACTTCCGGTTTAGAATTCTAAGCAGATAGGAGGTCTATCAGAACTTTGCTTTCGAGCCGAATTAGAATTGATTGAGAAGATCAGGATCGTTTAGAGATTTGATTTGATTGTCAGAATTCGATGAAGAAAGTCAGAACTGAACTAGTCTGAGATTCAGGTTGGTGTTCATGCTTTATTGTGATTAAGCATATTGTTGTGCCAGATGATTCTGATGGAGACAGCGTATCTTGATATTGGAACAATGTATGTTATTCTGTGTTCTTTCAGATGACCGAAAGATGTTTATGATTTGAGGAATTAGATGAGATAGAAGCAGATGAAGAACGATGTTTGAGGTATGTTTTTTCGATGTTCTGAACTATCTGCAGTTGATAGCAGAGAGAGAAACATCCGAAGATCTATTATACAGTTTATTCTGGTTCAGAATGTGATAGAGATCATGTTTCTGATGGATTCTTCAGGAAACTACTTCGAGCAGTCTGAGTTTGAGGTACTATCTGTTTAAGATTGACCGATCGATGAAATATTCTACTTTATTCTGTACAGAATGATTCTCAGACATAATCAAATGATAGATATTCTATCAGAAATTTTGTCAGATTATTTGATTTCCGAATTTGGTCATTTCAGACAAAGATCTTTGTTATACCCTTTCTTCTGGCATAGTCTTTGAAGAGACTTTGTTATTCGATTACATCTGAGTATAGTTGTTATCCTCAGAACGACAGACAGTCAGAACAGACGATTTGGATTTAGAGGATTTGTCGAGCTGTAGTGCTGGGCCGGCCCAAATATCTGAATAGCTCGATTGGGATAGGTGAGGGTGAGCGGTTCATGTCATCTCTTAAGCTCAATTTTATCAGACTTGGTAAATCATGGTACCAATCCTGAAGGTTCATGGTTCGAATTAGAGGAAGTTATGAAACTCCCTGATCCCGGGAGGAGAAGATCTGGAGCATAGTGCTTTATTCTTGCACTAGTTGACGAGTGTCGCTAACTCCTATGAAGACCTTGTACAACAATAGCTATCAGATGATTATCTTGATGGCATCTTACGATGAGTTGTACAAACAGAAATGAAAATCTCATTTGAATTGAGATGATTTTTCTGAGTCACCTAATTTGGGACCAGATTTGTTTTGAGGTTTATGAAAAGATGAAGATTATCTGTCGAGAATGAAGATGACTTGTACTAGACAGTCAAAGTTTACGAATTTTAGATGCACACTTTCGTATTTTGATCGGAAGATCGAATATTTCTGAAGATTTTAACTTTCAGAGGATTTTTCAGATTTGAGAAGAGGGAGAAATCCTCTCTGAGATTGATTGAATCTCACTAGAGACTGGAGATGATAGGTGATATTGCCTAGAGACTTGTTTTGTTTCGTATCTTTCTGGTGTTCTTGAGGTGTTTTTCTGTCTTTCGTTGCGGTCTATCACCATATACTTGTTGCTGAATTACCAGACCAGTTTTTCTTATGCTTTTTAGCTGATGAGACCGGAATTCGATGAGATAGCGAATTGTTTGAGACGACTGATACAGAGTTTTGACCGAACAGAGTAGCAGCTCCGAATCAAACCATTTCATTTTGTGTTAAGTAAAGTTGAGCCTTACGGATTTCAATAAAAGATTTGGGAAACAGAGTCCGATTTGGAGAAAAAAAATTTGGACTTAATTCTGAGAGATGAATTCTTTTCCAGTTTTGGATATTATCTCTTATCTTTTGGAGATTGAACCATTTTCGATTTCGAGGACGAAATCATTTCTTAGAGCGAGAGAATTGTAACACCCCAAAATTAGCCTAATCAAGATTTTTTGGAGATTAATATTGATAATCAAAGATTAGGAAATTTGAGGATTTAATTGTTATTCGATAAGGGATCGATTGGAAAATTTTTGAAAATTTGGAGACTAAACTGCAAATCTTGGCTTTATTAGATATTTAAGCCTCTTTGACTTCTTATTCACTCCATTCCCTTCTCATCTTCACGCCTCCAACCTCCATTGAAGATAAAAACGTGAGTTTTGAGCTTTGTGATTTCATTCCGAGCTCGATCTATCCGTTATAAATTCTATCTGAAGACAGATGTTCACGACTGCTAGAGCTCCATTGTACCGTAAGTTTTTCTTCGATACAGTATACTTAGATTTTGGGATGTTGTCAGAATTTGTTTAAATTCGGATATGTCGTTCTTGAGCTAGAATTTATCGTATATTTGAAGTCGGATCGAAAAAAATAACGTCGTTCGAAATTGTTATGAATTTTAGGGCATAATTCGAAAATGAGGTTGTAGGATTTGTTGGATTTTGGATTTAATTGGATATTTTGTTGATGTTGGAAGTTGTTTTGGATCGATTTATTATTGTCTGTGATTTTGGATAGTTCAATTTATAGCTGTTATGTCGCCGGTTTGAGATTTTTGGATTTAGTAGTTTGAATTTAAGCCTTTGAATGGTTTTGAATTGAATGGATTGATATTGAATTATTTTATATCTCCGTACAGATTTGACTGAAGATCATGGAGTTCAAAATTGGCAGAATTCGAATCGTCGAAGAATTGATCGAGGTTTGGTATCGAGTTGATCTCATTCTTAGAATTGAGTTGTATGACTTTTGATTGGAATTATTGTTCTTGTAGCTTGTCCGGATTGTAGCTACGTCGAGTCAAAGAACAGGTATAATATGACTTAGAATTGAATGGAACGAGTTACTCGAATCCGACTTGATTCGAGTGTTCCGAAGAAATCACATACTTGCATGTCACTTGAAGTTTATGTTTGTTTGTTTTTTGAATTACACTTGCATTCATATTGAGCCTTTTATGTTGTTTTAGAGGGCATAGAGGCCCAAGAGAATTAGACGTTCTGCGGATTATAGTCAAGTGGCATTGGTGGGAAATTTACTACCATTTGTCGATCAACTCTCTGTAGATGCCCCAGAGTCTAGAGGATGGAAATATGCACCTTCCACCTCAATCGGTAGAGTCGGTGAGTTGTGTGATATTTTGTCCTCGGGATCCCAAATAGAGCATAGAACCGTTTCCTTGATTTATCAGATTTGAACCCGATTTAAAGACATGCATTGCATTTTATTGCATTTCAAATGGAGTTGTTGATATACTACTTGAATTTCTTTTCTTGTTGTTACATATATCATGATTTGATATATTACGTGGATAATATGTTTTGTCTCTTTTGCTGGGAATTGTATTCTCACCGGATTTATCATGTTGTTGTCTTGTCTTTGTATGTGTGCTTGGCAACAGGTGGGACATGATCGAGTCAGAGGCAGCATGACTAGATCGGGATTGTAATGATAGAAGTGAGGACTTGGTTTAGAAGTCGATAGTTGTATTCAAACTCTTTTGATGTATTGTATATTGAGCTGTAGAACCTAGAATTTGATGCATGTTCTACGCTTTTGAATATTCGGATAACTTTAGACGTATCTTGTATTGTACAATGTTAGATCGATGTTTTATGCATGTTGTATTTAGATATTTGAATTTTTGAGTTGGGATTTGGAAATGAGAGAGATTCTGGGTTTTTTTGCCCAGAACCTGTCTCGCTCGAGCGCATGTTGTGCCGCTCGAGCGAGCTGCTTTGTGTTCTTCGGGCAGAGGTCTACTCGCTCGAGCACGGATTTCGTGCGCTCGAGCGAGGCCCCTTTCTTTTAAAAACGAGCAGGGATTTTCTCATTCGAGCGCGGTTTCCGTGCGCTCGAGCGAGGCACTGTTCATGAAAAAATAAATTTTTTTATCCTTTTAATCTTGGCTCTTGTTTGATTATTGTTAATATTCTTCGAGATTTAAATTATTAGAACCGAGGTCCTCACATTAAGTGGTATCAGAGAGTTAAGATCTTGGATTGAATTAGAGTGAGCGGGGTAGATCGACTCCGCATGTTGGAAGTTGTTTTGGATCGATTTATTGTTGTCTGTGATTCCGGATAGTTGAATGTATAGCCGTTATGCTGCCAGTTTGGGATTTTCGGATTTAGGAGTTTGAATTTGAGCCTTTTAATGGTTTTGAATTGAATGGATTGATATTATATTGTTTTATATCTCCATACAGATTTTACTGAAGATCTTGGAGTTCAGAATTGGCAGAATTCGAATCGTAGAAGAATTGATCGAGGTTTGCAAGTACGTCGAGTCAAAGAACAGGTATAAGATGACTTAGAATTGAATGGAACGAGTTACTCGAATCCGACTTGATTCGAGTGTTCCAAAGAAATCACATACTTGCATGTCAGTTGAATTTTTTGTTTGTTTGTTTTCTGAATTACACTTGCATTCATATTGAGCCTTTTATGTTGTTTTAGAGGGCATAGAGGCCCAAGAGAATTAGACGTTCTGGGGATTATAGTCGAGTGGCATTGGTGGGCAATTTACTATCATTTGTCGATCAATTCTCTGTAGATGCCCCAGAGTCTAGAGGATGGAAATATGCACCTTCTACCTCGATTGGTAGAGTCGGTGAGTTGTGTGATATTTGTCCTCGAGATCCCAAATAGAGCAGAGAATATTTTCCTTGATTTATCATATTTGAGAACCCGATTTAAAGATATGCATTGCATTTTTTTGCATTTCAAATGAAGTTGTTGATATACTACTTGACTTGCTTGTCTTGTTGTTACGTATATCATGATTTGATATATTACGTGGATAATATGTTTTGTCTCTTTTACTGGGAATTGTATTCTCACAGGATTTATCCGGCTGTTGTCTTGTCCTTGTATGTGTGCTTGGCAACAGGTGGGATAGGATCGAGTCAGAGACAGCATGACTAGATCGGGATTTTGATGATAGAAGTGAGGACTTGGTTTAGAAGTCGATAGTTGTATTCAAACTCTTTTGATGTATTGTATATTGAGCTGTAGAACCTATAATTTGATGCATGTTCTACGTTTTGAATATTCGGATAACTTTAGACATATCTTGTATTGTACGATGTTAGATCGATGTTTTATGCATGTTGTATTTAGAGATATGAATTTTTGAGTTGGGATTTGGAAATGAGAGAGATTCTGGGTTTTTTTGCCCAGAACCTGTCTCGCTTGAGCGCATGTTAGTGCTGCTCGAGCGAGCTGCTTTGTGTTCTTCGGGCAGAGGTCTGCTCGCTCGAGTGCGGATTCCGTGCTCTCGAGCGAGGCCCCTTTCTTTTAAAAATGAGCAGGGATTTGCTCACTCGAGCGCGGTTTTCATGCGCTCAAGCGAGGCACTGTTCACGAAAAAATAATTTTTTTTATCCTTTTAAATCTTGGCTCTTATTTGATTATTGTTAATATTCTTCGAGATTTAAATGATTAGAACCAAGGTCGTCACAAGAGCAATCATATTCAGCTGCCCAATGTTGTTCGAACCTGAAATTAGGCCGATTGTATAACGGTCTCACCACTTCAGCCCCTAATACAAGAATAATAGGTATGTGGTCAGAATTATAAAATTCAAGTGCATGTGCTCGTGCTACTGGACATAGGATTCTTCAATCAAAAGTAGCCACAAAATGATCTAGGCGTTCAAAGATAGTTTCTCCAGCAGCTCTTTGGTTCACCCAAGTGAAAAACTGTGGGGACCTCGGGTTGCTAATCTCATCTTAAAGCAATTAATGATTAATAACACAATTAATCAAGTCTTTAAAAGAATTCTCAAACCAAATAAAAAAAATTTTAAAAAAAACTTGAACCCCGCTCGATCGGACGAACTCGCCCGATCGAGCGAGCCCAAAAGCTCAAATCTTGGGTTTGGAAATTCTCAGGCTGCGCTCGATCCCACATACTCACGCGATCGAGCGCGCCCAAAAATCCATTTCTCTATTTTAGAAAATCACATGCCGCGCTCGATCCGACGAATTCATGCGCTCGAGCGCGCAAGACCTGTTCGAAAATATGCAGAATTTGTTTTGCTGTAAAGTGTAGAAACTCAATCAAAATCAATACAAAACCAACTCAAGTCATGGTATAATAATTCTCAAACATGCATATATACATGTATTAAATTCCTAGCATCAATCCATGCGATTATTACATCAAACTAGTCGTTTAAAAAGCGATAAACAACACAACTATAGCAATTCTCAAAAGTGTACTTCAAACTACAATATGTTATCATGTTTGATGTTTCTAGACAATACAACTTCAACTAAAACCCGAGTCCTCACGTGCTAAACTCACTCCTGAGCTGTCAATGTTGTCGCTGACCAGCTCCTGCCCCCTCTGTTGCCATGCACACATACAAAACAAAGCAACAGCCGGATAAACTCCGGTGAGAAATCATTCCCAGTATAATCGACATATATAAAGCGTTAAATAAATCATATCAACTCTATTCATAATCGACTCAACAATAGAGTAAATAACACATATATCAATTAAGAATTGATTCATACAACATCGTTTCCATCAAGATTCGTAACCGATCTTGACATGGATATCCATCTATCGAAATCAATCCGGATTCGAAAATAAGGTCACCCTCCAAACTCGGCATAGAATCAATTCAATATCATCTCGTATCATAATCATATCGACTCAAATCAAAGATACACTACCTGGGATGGATCGACAACATAAAAAACAAATCAAAACATAAACAAGTAAGTGGTTTAGGCGGGACAACTCAAGAAGCATCATTCTCGAATTTCAAATCCATGACTCGCGATGTCATCTTATACCTTCGTATTTCTCGGTTCTGAATACTTCAAATCTAAAAGATAACAATCAGAATATTCATATCAAACTTCATTCAAAATGATCAATCCAAAATCTGCTCAAACTCATCAATATAACTTCAATACAATCACTTCAAACCTCAAGAAAACTTCTTCTGTTCAAAATCGGACTTCTTGAGTTGATCGAGCTTGGAACTAATCTGAAATGTAACGATTATGTTCAAGAAACATCAGTATACAATCACAAGATCCTCAGCTCAATCATAGGCTATCAAAATGACTTCAAAACCTAAACCGGCGGCGTAGCGATTGAAAATCGTTAACCGACGAAATACCGAAATCATTTCTCAACTCATATCAGCATATAACTTATAAAAACCAGAAACATATCATTATAATCTCACATATCAGCAGGTTTGTAACTAGAATCATAAGCTGGAAATCATAAGAACACAATCGATAGTCGTTCGTCGATTCGGTTTGAAAATAAACGATACAACACCTCAAGAACATGATTATATGCAAACGTACTGATCTATGCTATAACTTGATTCTCAAAACATGATGAAATAAATAAAGACTTATGTAAAATTGAAGACCTCATCGCAAGGATTCCAGAACTATTTTCGAAATCAAAATCGGACGATCGGATCAAAAGTTACGGCAGTTTGAAAATCGAAAGATTAAAAGAAATAAGAAGAACTCGGCTTCTCTGTTCAAATTTCTCCAAACTTTCTGAATGAATAAGCCTTTTACACGTCACATGCTGACACTTCAATAATAATATGATAACTTTCAAGTAATATTGCATTTTAGTCCCTCAATTCTTCAGAAATTACAATTCAGTCCTCGGCCATTGATCTGTCCTTACATATTTTGATCTGCTTTGATCTTCTTCCTCGCGCCAAGCTCCAAACTCTTTGGACAATCGATCTGCCAACAGAACTCATCTGACTATCAACTTTGATCTGAACTCAGTAGTTGATTTGACCATGAACTTATCTGATCACTAAGTTCATCTGATTTTTACTCTTCGGTTCGATCTTTCCCAGCCGAGCTGATAGAAGCACTCTTAAAAAATTTGAGTCAAATTGTAATGATTAGATACATTCGGAGTGATTAAATTGGTTTTATAATTGCTAATAATTGGTTTTTGATATGATATAGGAAGAAGAGAAAAAGTTGATTATTGGATTTATATTTTGTCTTGTGAATGATCTGACCAATTATTTGCTTGCATGTTAATTGATTCTGAGTCGACAGATAAGGAATTGATTTTGATCGCTCTAATAATTAACACAAGATTAAATCGACTAAAAATAGTATTCGATTTCATTGTGCGGCTTTAGATGAAAACTGAATTTTCACAATTCTCAATGCATTTGAATTTGATTAGAATAATTAGAAATAATTAATCCGTCAATATCTGAATAATTTAACTGTTCTAAAAATATATTGTTAAATAATTTAGGAGAATTCTCCATGATTTAAGATTAAATTTGAATCCTAGATTTATTACTTGTTTGCACAATTTGTTCGGTACCTGCGTATGCCTTGATCAAATTTCTTTCTATTGAATTTATCATCAAATTTTTTGCTGCGTTTTTACTTTAATTTACTTTATTAATAATTTATTTATGAATTTTAGTTTAATTGAATAAATCAAATAAATCGTTTTTTCTTGGTCTAGATTAAGTTTAAATATTTATATTTTGGTATTCATAAAAATCAGTCCCTATGGGTTCGACATATGGACTCTCTATCCACTTACTATAACTTGATCTAGTACGCTTGCTAGTATTATTTTTAAACCAAATTTTAAAAGGTCATTCAAAATGCATATTCAAAAAATTTTAATATATCAAGATATAATCAAAGCATGCCACAACAAAGTTACTCATAGTTGCATGCAAAACATAACACATCAATATCATGAATGTATTAGGTGCAATAGTTAGTCGAAAAGACACTACTAACCACTCAATAATATAAGACTTTTTGCCAACACCACTCATGTACCATAAACACACAATGGATATTGACCTTCGATGGGGTGGTGATCCAAGCATTATTCTACCTGTTGAAGCTTCTCTAGTTGATACAGGAATGTATGTCAAGCCATGACATAAAATGTTGCGACCCAACCCGGATCCACTACCTAATCAGAGTTGGAGCACAATTAAGCATGCATTTAAAATAAATCGATGCGGAAGACTTAAATAAAAGCAGACCGGCAGAACACAACTGGTTGAATAACCAATATACAACCCAATCGAATTAAATAATTCCTATGGATAAATAAAACCTACAGATAATCATGTTGTCTTCAAGGGTCACTGGCTACTCCAAGCTCCTGATGCTCAATCCTGCACCTACACTTGCCCCGTCGAATGGGGTGTCCAGACATACAGAAAATACTGGACGTGAGAGACTACGCTCAATACGGAAGCAATGATATATAAAATATATGCAACACGTAAATGACTTTAAAACAATGTTTAAAACCAATAAGCTCAGGACGCCATGAATACACAGTACCATGCTAAGAGAGCGACTCCGTGGGGTACTCGTATATTCCCCTATCAACTATAGCGTCTACTCCACCGTCGTGGTCGCTCCTAGTGATAGCAAAACCAGGGGCTGAGCGTCCCCAGACACGAATCCATAAGGAGTAACTCATCACCGATGGAAACTTTCATGACTCACATCATACCAGATGCAGTCTACCATAGAAACATGCATGTGCTAAAGCCGTAAAACATGTAAAACACATAGCACATGCTAATACAACACATATATCATATATAATGCTAGCCATCTCAGTCAGTACTTACGTACCTTTCTACAGGCAGATCCTAGCAGTCTCACTCTAGGTTTCAAGCCTATCATCAACGCTACAATGCAATTACCCATGCATCATTCAATAAGCTCTAAAATCCTTAACTACGTCGTCAGCCCGTTGATGGCGACTGCCTCAAAACTAGGCCACAGCTCCGCTACGACGCCTGGATTGCTATGCCATTTCCGAAATACCAAAACGATGCCTAGAATTCCTAGATCTAAGTTAGAATGCTAAGAATCCAGAGAGAAAAGGAATTCGGTGTGTTTGAAAATGAAATCTCGGCCCCTATTTATAGGCAAAGTTCGGAGCCTCCGAACTCCGAACTCGACTTCGGATCCTCCGTTCTTGACTTAGGAGCCTCCGATCCTGACTTCGGGTCCTCCGAAGTCCCATCAATGACATCACCAATGACGTATTATTCTCGAACAGCTGGCCATGCATTTCAGAGCCTCCGATTTCAGGTTCGGATCCTCCGATCCAGTTCTGAGCCTCCTAACCTGGTTTGGATCATCCGAACCCTCCGAACCTTCCCGGCCATTTTTGAGTGTCCTGGATCCATTTTTGGACTCCGTTAATCCATTTGGAATTTCTTTAATCATGTTTTATTTAATCTAACATGATCTCATAATTAATTACTCATTAATCATAAATTGTGGATACGGGTCACTACATTCTCTCCCCCCCCCCCCCCCCCTTAAAAGATTTTGTCCTCGAAATATAGGGTAAATTCACAAGAATGTACTAGAGACACTTGCTTGAGTGTCTGGTCGAAATAGCTTCCGACAAACTCATACTCTTATCGAATTCCCTGTAAGCTCCATTAATGCTAAACCGCATTAGTATTCTCCCAACTGAATATTACCGTGCTTCTTGTCAACAGTTGAACTTCCCTGACACTAATGTATCACAACACTGATACCTTTTCCATTCTGACCACGATCGCACTGATCACGAAGGATACAACACTCGCTCGATCGAGATCATCATCCCAAGGAAAATCTTAGACTGATAAAGACCAAGTCATAACCTGACCGGCTTACAACATTCATCAAATCACTAACTGAATCTAACCATCTAATGGTTTCAAAAGCTCTCGGTGCATAACACCTCTAGTCAGGCAACACCAATCCCAACACTCTGGTGATATAACAAATCCTGAATTTCTTTCCAAGAGAATTCAGTCAACACAAAGTCATACGCATATGCCGCAATGTCAATCATCGCACTTCTGATGATCTACATCATCTCGACCATATGTTATTCACCCATGAATTTCCAATCAATGAACATCCTCCTGATAGTTATACATACTCGCAATCACTGTGCACACATCAAGACTAAGGTAAGCTCCACCAAAATGCTCGAATGGGACATTCCACAGCACACCAGCATATGGAAATACTTCCTCTCTCGTCTCGAAACTATACAATCGTTTGCACCCGGTATAACTTATCTTAGAGTTCCTGATGATACCATCATCATTAATTCCATACTTACGAGATCTGACCCACTGACCTTAAAGTGAATTAATCCCAACGGATTCAATACAGTTACTTTAAGCCTTTGCTGAACGCATCAGCCTTAGTACTTGAAAGACTTAGATCCCTGACGAACACGTCGTCTCTAGAATATCGCAATCCACTTGCTACCAAGCTACTCTTAGGATTACTTCATACTTGTAGTAACTTGCTACACATCACACATCCGACTATTGTCCATTGCTGAAATGCAATATTCTTGACAAACAGTCCCCACAGTTGTGACTCGTTAATTGAAAAGAACGAATTTGATTCGTCACGATCTTGCGAAGTCTTCAATCCCAAAGCACACCTCGCTGGCCACTACGTCAATCCTTGACTATCTCAGTCATCTCAGAGATATCGCGCATCACTCGCTGAAAGATTAGTGACACAACCTGCTAGACCTCAAGAACTAAATCCTAGCTAATGTCATATATCACGATCAGACATCTGAAGTCTCTTTGCTAATGTCTATTAGCATTTCCAACTACTCGTCGACAGACCCAAACACAATGGTATACTTAGATGTCATCACAGGAACACTTCATCAAAATGTTCGATAGGCAACCTTCACTTTTGTTGTTCAATGGAAAACTCCCACATGAAGCAAAAACATGATCCTTTCCTGACCATTGCTATTACTAAGCAATTGATTGGATCAATCTCGGCTTCTCTTTACAAAACACTATACTGGAAACTACCAATTTCCTTGCTTGTTTCTACTATCAAGTTAACACCTAACTTGACCATACCAGTCCAACTACAATCGTATTCGATTAGAAGCAATCCAAAAAGATCCATCTTTGGCAACCCTAGAGACTCTAAATTACCCAAATTTCCGACTGCTCTGAGATTGTACCAAGTAAAAATCTCCTTAAGCACTACGCGACAAAATACTATCCCAAGTATTTCTCGATTGCCAGATCCTAATCATCACTGATTGGACTTAACTTATCGACCTCGTTAATCTACTGATGCTCACACTCATCAAATCAAACAACCACTGATCATCTAAACCTATGTGGCTCGATCAATAATCTTGACTCGGCTGCCACCAGTCTACTATTCCCAATGCTTGGAATACCCAAATTGCTCTGGTTTCAACACACTCATACTTGATAACCAGAAAATAACTATTAGTAGTCTATCAACACAATCTCATGCCTTACTACATGCAGCTGCCTCGTACACTGGACTTAATCACCCTAACTCTGACAGAGTTAGCCAATAGCCACTAGTAGTAATGTTCGTGCCACCTTAGCACTACTAATCACCGTCTTGTTCACCCCAGGCGAACATCAAGACGAACTAAGCCCAAGAATTGCTCGCGATCTATCAACCTAGACCATTTTCATTCCCTTGGAATCCTACGTGCAACCTCGGAAAATATTAGACAGTACTTAGCGCAAACACTGGACTCAATATCCCTTGTCTCATTCGTTCGGAATGAACGTCACGAATCGTCGAGTCCAAGAATCATAACTAACGAATCCCAAATATTCTCACAATCTCCGGACACACCCCTGATTATATTCCTTGCAAAAACTGTGCAACAATTTAAGACTAAGATAGCTTACCTCGACAACCCACCTAGACAACCACCAAGGCTTCACGGGTATAGGACATGCTTCCCTTGCGCCTAAAATAATTCTGTACAATCCTTAACATCAGATATAATCCATTAATGATGAAATAAATCATCATGGTGCAATTCCTCCTATTAGAGTCGAAGTCACGAAACAGCATCCCATCCAGTATCTCGGATAACTCCTATCACAAGGAAACCTTAATCATAACTCTGATGACAATCCCTAGCCATCAATGGTAAAAATCCGTCTACCTACTAGATCGATCCATCTAGCAGTATCTACTAGGTCAAACCTATCTGCTCAGAACACACGCTCGTCAAGGAATCCCTCCAAGACTGGTTCTCATGGCAGAAACTCACACTAATATCTCTGACACAAGCAAGACGATATCTAAATCATGATACCAAACTAGGCATTCACTCCAAGGTCATACCCTGTCATGAATGTTGCCAATCCCTAGACTAAATAGCCTTCCCACCACCATCTCCTGAAGCACAAAGGCTTCCAGGTAATCCTCTGAAGTACAAAGACTCCTAGAGTAGCACTGGCATAGGGTCGCGCCCCATCACGTCTAGTCATGGTCATAGTCCACAACTCTCGGCATATAATGGACCTGGCATCCTGATGAAAACCCATCATCATGAAGTCTCAACCTATAAAGGTCAAACAGACTAATGTTCTAAGGAAACAACCTAGAACCAAAACTCAAAATTCCAAAACAAACAATATTTCCATGCCTCCAGATGAATCACCTCATCACTGGCACTACCCAATCAAATGACTAATTAGGTCAATCCTAGGAAAACACCTAGACTAACCCCATGTTAATTAGTTACAGCTGGCTTACTCAAAACCCATGATTTACCATAGTTGAACACTAATCAACTAACGTCATGCCAAAACTTAGCAGAATCATGAAATCATACACGAATTGCTGAAATAATAATGCATGTATCATTGCTTCAAGTTATGTACAATTTATTTATTACAACCCCATGTAATCCGTACAGTATTCAAAATACAAAGAAATGTAAAATAGAACTTGAAATGATACAACCAGAGTCTGATGATTTATTACAACTGAAATATTGTTTACAACTACAACAATACAGTATTTCAAATCATCGCACTCGTCTTTTATTACCTTGATCATGAGGTATCTACTCTATTTTCCAAGCATCGCCATAAGCATTCTAGTAGAGTATATTTCCTCAATCTCCCCGTATCTCTTAAAGATCTGCACGAATACATCCGAAGTGATCCGTTAAACGCAAGATCTTAATGACAATCTCTCCAACTACGAGTGGAGATTCTTCAGAGTAGTGTCATCATGGTGTGGACTGTACAGATGCAAACATCAAGTGAGTCTCCACCATTCCTCTGCCACTGCCTCTGGCATCCGGTAATTGATCAAAAGCTAGGATCCACATGAGTAGAAGTCCCAAAAACTTCGGACATGATCCATCGCTCCTGTCCGCACTTGTTGGAATTCCATAAGACAAATCTTAACATTCTTGCCGATGATGATAGTCTTCGGGAAACCTAATCGCCTCATCATCGCTTCTTTAAAGGTCTCATCAATCCTACAAGGATAACCAAAAGTCTCAATACTATTTCCCAAGTCTCTTGTATGCATGCTCTGATACCAATAAATGTAGCGACCCAACCCAGATCCACTACCTAATCAGAGTTGGAGCATAATTAAGCATGCATTTAAAATAAATCGTTGCGGAAGACTTAAATAAAAGCAGACCAACAGAATACAACCGGTTTAATAACCAATATACAACTCAATAGAATTAAATAATTCCTATGGAAAAATAAAACCTATAGATAATCCTGTTGTCTTCAAGGATCACTGGCTACTCCAAGCTCCTGATGCTCAATCCTGCACCTATACCTGCCCCGTCGAATGGGATGTCCAGACATACAGAAAATACTGGACGTGAGCGACTACACTCAATACGGAAGCAATGATATATAAAATATATGCAGCACGTAAATGACTTTAAAACAATGTTTAAAACCAATAAGCTCAGGGCGCCATGAATACACAGTACCGTGCTAAGAGAGCGACTCCGCGGGGTACTCGTATATTCTCCTATCAACTTTAGCGTCTACTACACCATCGTGATCGCTCCTAATGATAGAGAAACCAGGGGCTGAGCTTCCCCAGACACAAATCCATAAGGAGTAACTCATCACCGATGGAAACTATCATGACTCACATCATACCAGATGCAGTCTACCATAAAAACATGCATGTGCTAAAGCCGTAAAACATGAAAAACACATAGCACATGCTCATACAACACATATATCATATATCATGCTGGCCATCTCAGTTAGTACTTACGTACCTTTCTACAGGCAAATCCTAGCAGTCCCACTCTAGGTTCCAAGTCTATCATCAACGCTAAAATGCAATTACCCATGCATCATTCAATAAGCTCTAAAATCCTTAACTAAGCTATTGTATACTCCTAAATATTTTTAGGAATCAAAAGCTATACCTGCGTCCTTCGTCAGCCCGTTGATGGCGACTGCCTCAAAACAAGACCACAGCTCCGCTACGACTCCTCGATCGCTATGCCACTTCTGGAATACCAAAAAGACGCCTAGAATTTCCTAGATCTAAGTTAGAAGGCTAAGAATCCTGAGAAAAAATGAATTCGGTGTGTTTGAAAATGAAATCTCGGACCCCTATTTATAGGCGAAGTTTGGAGCCTCCGAACTCGACTTTGGATCCTCCGATCCGGTTCGGATCCTTCGTTCTTGACTTCGGAGCCTCCGATCCTGTTTGGAGCCTCCGATCCTAACTTCGGATCCTCCGAAGTCCCATCAATGATGTCACCAATGACGTATTATTCTCGGACAGCTGGCCATGCAGTTCGGAGCCTCCGATCTCAGGTTCGGATCCTTCGATCCAGTTCGGAGCCTCCTAACCTGGTTCGGATCATTCGAACCCTCCGAAACCTCGGAACCTTCCCGGCCATTTTTTAGTGTCCTGGATCCATTTATGGACTTCGTTAATCCATTTGGAATTTCTTTAATCATGCTTTGTTTAATCTAACATGATCTCATGATTAATTACTCATTAATCATTAATTGTGAAAACGGGTCACTACATAAAAGTAGGCCTCAAAGTTGAAGTCGATGTAGCATCTTGGTGAAGATTTATTTTGTAGTTAAAATTAGATTTTTATGCTTATGGTTTTTGCTATATTTCGTTTATCAACAATACTTTAGCGTATTGTATATTAAATTTAATTTTTGAAATTTTAAATTTGATTGATTTATAATATTAAAATTATATATATATTTTTTCATTTTTTATATGAAAAACGACAACGGATTTCACCGTTGTCGTAGGTTGTGTAAAACTATTATCGAATGTCTTGTTATTAAAAAAAACACGCTCAAAGACAACAGTTTTAAACTACATACGACAACGGTTTTCAACTATTGTCGTTTTCCTAAAAAGACAACGGATTTAAAACTGTTGTCGTCGAGCGTGTTTTTAACAACACTATCATTTACAACAATTTTTACCCCCTAACAACAACGATTTTTTAACCGTTGTCGTTAGACGTTTTTCTTGTAGTGTAAAGGCTTCGGGCCTATCTGCACGAATCTATGCAGCTCGAAGCAACGTCTACCCTCTCGAGGATAACGGTGTGTACGGGGATGTCTAAGAGCATCATCATCTCCACACCGACCAACACTACCCTGGCTCTCCTCGTCTCTATCAGCCATCTAAAAGGATTAATGCACATCAAAAACTCAAGGAGCCAAGTCTAAATCCTAGAAATATCTATGCATGCTCTGATACCATAAATATAGTGACCCGTACCGTGATTATCTACTAATCAAAAGCTTAAGCATGCAATAATCTTAATTAAACATAATCAGAATTTACCAGCGGAAAACATCAGAGTAAAACATACCCAAGCAAAAGAAATCCAAAATTATTACATCCAAATCGAACAAATTCTTAGTGCCAAACTAACAAGTTCTGATACAATCCTCTGAATAAACAAAGCTCCCAACAGCTGTCAAAACCCTGCAACTAAGTCTGCCCTGAGCCTCCTGCTCCGTCCAACCTAAACCTACACCGTCAAATGGGGTGTCCAATAAACATAGAAATATGGACGTGAGCGACTACGCTCAGCACGAGAGTATGATTATACAAATATTATATGAGCATGAATGCAATTGTACGGGGTACCAAGACTCAAGGTCAAAAAACTCTGATCAAACAGACTCGGCACTAAGGTATGAATCACTCTGTGTCATCACATCACACGTCCTAATATGGATATCGGTGACCTGATCACGAGTACACGTGTCCAACCATCAGTAACACATTAGGGTAACCACCCTAATACATGCTATCTAAAGGATAAAACTTAATATGATAATTCATGAAGCATAATATCGTGACATAATATGTAACGCCCCGTTTTTATCTTAAATGAGTTTATTTGAGTTAATCGGAGATTGCAGAGTTCAAGAGCCGACTTTATTTTGATCAGGGTCCTTTTTGCAAATTTTGGATTTTTTAGGGACTAAAACGCAAATATCGGTTTTATTTGATATTTATAAGGGAAATGACTGGTATTATTCATTCATCACCTTCCCTTAGCCACCTCCCCTCCATTGAAACGCTTTAAACGTTTCTCCAAGCTCCCAGATTTCAGTCCGAGCTCGATCCGTCCGTTGGAATTTATTTCTGAAGTCAGATTAGCGATCACTGCAGCGAGAGCTCCGTTATATCGTAAGTTTCTCTACGATCAGATATATTCTAGTTTTTGGATGTCATTATAATCGTTCGAGATTCGAGTATGTTGTTCTTGACAGAGTTCTGATCATTTATATTCTGTCGATTTTGAATTAGAGCGACGTTCGGATTTGTTATGATTTTTGGAAGCCATTTTCGAAAATGTGGATTTTGAGATTGACGGGTTTGCTTTGTTATTGTTGTTTTGGGCATTGATATGAGGTTATATCAGTATTGAACTGCTGCCTGCGTTTCCGGTTTGTTCAGTTTATAGCCGTTATGCCGTCGGTTTGAGTTTTGGGTTTTCGAATCGTTTTTGCATTGATTGAAGCCTTGGCTTGTGAGTGATCGTGGTTGTTGATCAACTCTTGTATTCGTACAGATTCGTTGGAGTTTGTCGAGCCCTTTGTTAGCAGCATTGTTCGTCGAGAGTTGGACGAAGAACGGTAAAGAGATTTCCTTGAACCGTTGTTTGTTGTTTAGGTTGTATAGTTGTTGATACAATCTTTTGTTGTAGCTTGTCCGGAGTTGGATCTACGACATTGAAAGGTAAAAGCAGTCATCGTAGCGGGATAGCATACTCGGGACAGGTGGTTCTCGAGTTTCCCTTAAAATCACATATTGCATCGATACTGGTTCTAGTTTATGGAACCTGTATTTTGTTGATTATTTGAATGAATTATATGGCTAAGTTCCTTTTGTTCCCATATGCATTCATATTGAGCCAGCACTATTGTTTCGATGGGCAGAACAGCCCTTTTGTTAGACGTTTGGGAGCTATAGGACGTAGTCGTTGCGCCTAGTGCTAGCTTACTCATTATAGTTGCTCAAAGTCTAGAGGAGTGGGATACGTGGCACCACCTCGATTGGGAGAGTCGGTGAGTCGTCAAGTGATCTCATCCTCAGGATCCCAAAAGCACAGCAGCAATCCTTTGTTTATCAGATTTGATATCCCGGTTTAAAGACATGCATTTCATTCGTTGTTATTGATTGTGTTGTTGTCTTGAAAGCATGTTTATTGTTGTATTACTTGATATGTTGCTTTTACTGGGATTATCATTCTCACCGGTTATCCGGCTGTTGCTTTGTTTTGTATGTGTACTTGGCAACAGGAAGGGCAGGATCAAGTCAGCATAGACCTGGTTAGCGTCCAGAGAAAGAGATAGAAGTGAGACTCGTTTAGAAGTCGAATCAGCATGTCAACCTAGTTATGTTTTGCGAACATTTTTAGTCATTCGAACTTCTCGTAATTGTTTTGTAAGCAAGAATCGATGTAGGTACTACCGTATTGAATGTTTCTCTTCCCTAAACCATACTTGTATTGTTATTGGCATGTCAAATACTCTTAATGCAAGTGTTTAGGTTTTGATTGAGTATATTTCAGTGCCTTAACTTTTTTGGGCAAGGGGACGGCGCGGGCGCGCAGTTGTTGGCGCGGGCGCGCGGCCTCTTTGCGAGGTATGGGCGCGGGCGCTCTTACTTAGAGCGCGGGTGCGCGAGCCTCCTTTTAAAAAAATATATTATTGGTTTCTTGTTTACATATTGCTTGTTGTCTGATATTAGTTGATTAGAAAAGAGGTCTCACATTAAGTGGTATCAGAGAGATAAGATTCTTGGTTGAACTAGAGTGAGCGGGTAGATCGAGTCTGCGTGTATTGGCTCCTCGCATGTGTTTGAATTATTTTAGCTGTATAATTAATTCCATGCGAGCATACTTTATTGTTGAGAATTATTTGAATTACATGGTTATGTGATTTACTTTTATAAAGCATGATCTACTTGAGATATAAGTGCTTATGTTATCGACTGGTATCCGGTTTTTCTGAGTGGTTGTAGAGGGGCACCGGTTGTAGCGATTGAGATATCTTGTGCCCTAACCTTTGATTATCATATGGGTCCTCGTCAAGTGATAAACAGAAACACACCGCCAGTTATCCCTGCGACTGAGAAAGCTAGCACTGAAGTTGATCAGTTGGATGCTTCAGCAACGCCTATGGAAACCTTGCTGAAGAGGTTTCAGTTGTTCAATCCGCCGTTATTGATGGGTTCAGAAAATCCAGTTGACTGCGAGAGTTAGTTGGATGATATTGATCAGCTGTTCAATTCCATTGATTACACAGATGACCACAGAATCAGGTTAGTCATTCATCAGCTACGTGGGGTTGCTAAGAGCTGGTGGATCATGACAAAGAAAGCAATGGAGAGTAGAGGTACGGAAGTTACTTGGACTCTTTTTAAATCTGAATTTTATAAGCGGTTTTTCTCTATCTCGTATCGCAAAGATAAGGGAGCAGAGTTTGCCAACCTGAGGCAAGGGAATCTGAACATTGAAGAGTACGTGGCTAAGTTCGATAGTCTGTTGCATTTTTCACCGCTAATTGCCGGAGATGAAGAAGCTAAGGCAGATCAGTTCATCAATGGTTTTGTAGTAGCCCGTGCCCTAATTGAGTGATTAAATAATTAATGCTAATTAATTGAATTAGGTATCGGACGGATCGGAAGCTCCGAAGGCACGATCGGAAGCTCCGAACAGGATCGGAAGCTCCGATGAGCGATCGGAGGCACCGATGTTATTACGTCAGGCATGACGTGTGGTTGGATCGGAAGCTCCGATCAGGACCGGAAGCTCCGATCACCCCTATCCGGAGTCAACAAGTGATATTTTGACACGTGGCAGATCAGGATCTTCGGAAGCTCCGATGGCAGGATCGGACGTTCCGATCGAGGTTCGGACGTTCCGATCAAGGATCGGAAGTTCCAATCGTTGTCTATAAATAGAAGGCCGAGGCTTCACTTTCATTTGCCAATTCCGAGTTCTCCTTTCCTTACTAATCCTTTTGGAGCTGTTCTAGTCTTCTTAGGCTTGGTCCGGAGGTCGGAGAGGCGTTCGGTAGTCGTAGCGGAGTCGTGCCCAAGTTCTGGAGGCATCGACATCAAAGGGCTAACGACGGACGAAGGTATAGCTTTTGCTCCCTATAAATATTAGGAGTATGCAATAGCTTAGTTAAGGCTTTTAGAGCACTTTAATTATAGTAGTATCATTTGGCAGTGTAGAGCAGACTATAGGCGTGGACCTAGAGTTGGTAGAGCTTTCACTGTTTTGAGGTACGAAAGTACTATTCGAGATATCCTGACTGAGTATGCATGTATTATGTGACTGCATGATTTATATGCCATGATATTATGCTGCATTCATTTGCATCTTGCTGTATCTCTTTCGAGATGTCTGTTAGTAGGGTTGTACCCTATCCTGTTAGTGGATGGACTTCCATCGATTTGGGTCCGGCGTATCCACGGTTATCTCGGTATGGGAGCCACCTCCTGAAGCGACGGCACAGCGTGCTACATACCAGGGCCCGGTCTGTCTCTGTTATCTGATCCTTGACCTCGAGTCTATAGGGAGTTCACTTTGCATGCATGTATACTCATACTCTTGCACTGAGCGTTTTATGCTCACGTCTCGTACTCTGTATTTTCTGGACACCCTATTCCATGGGGCAGGTTTGCGATTGGACGAGGAGGGTGGATCCAGGAGGGGCTAGTCAGTGGTTGGCCAGCTGGAGCTTCGTCTAGGTTTTATTACTGTTGTTTGGGTTTATACAGCTATTCGATTTGGTTGTATATTATTGGATAATTACAGATTCCTTTACTTGGGATTGTATAATGTTTATGGTTTCCGCAGTTTTATTCTGATATCTGTTTAATTAAGTTAATTGCATGCCTAAGTTCTGTTTAGTAGGTGATCCGGGTAAGGGTCACTACATTTATGGTATCAGAGCATGCAAAAGAATTCTTGGGATTTAGTCTCATCTTGAGGTATTTTTGTAGATGTCAAATCGTGACGACCAGAGTTCTCATGGCAGTGTTGGTGGGCGTTGGGGTGATGCCAACCGGGAGCCTCGTCGAGAACGGCGTCATCGTCATCATGACGACGAGCGTTTCACTGTGCGTCGATTCTTAGCTATGGGTCCTAAGCCCTTAGTTGGAGGTGAGTCTCTGGAGGATGCGGAGAACTGGTTAGACCGCATGGAGACGACTTTTCAGACTTTCCAATGCACCGAGGAGCAGAAGGTGGAGACCCTTGGCTATCTTCTACATGGGCGTGCGCGCAGGTGGTGGAGGTTTACTTCTGCACCTTTTGTTGCGGCGAGAGGAGTGGCCACCTGGGCCGAGTTCCGCACAGCTTTCCAAAAGCGGTAGTTTCCTCCGGCACTCCGTCAGTCGAAGGCAGGCGAGCTACTGAGTCTGCGACAGGGAGCCATGTCTATCGATGAGTATCAGCAGAGGTTCTTTGATCTGCTATCCTATTGCCCCGAGATTGCTGATAGCTCAGAGATGAAGTATAATCTGTTCCTTCAGGGCCTTAACCCTGAGATCCATGATCGTGTGGCAGTTGGTGACGACATGTCCTACGAGGGTTTGGTGAGCCGTTGTCATCAGGCAGAGGACAGCATTCGGTGGAACAGGTCTTTCCCTCAGTCAAGGCCTGCTAGTTCTTTGGGTCCCCGTGCCCAAACTTTCAAGAAGTCTGGATCTTCTTCTTCCTCTGGTTCTGGAGGTATTGTCCGTTATGGTAAGAAGGACAAGTGTGATCACTGTGGAAAGAACCATCCATCCGACAAGTGCCGTAGAGCTTCTGGAGCTTGTTTCCGTTGTGGAGAGACTGGTCATATCCGGAGGGATTGTCCACTGTCTGGGGGAGGCAGTTCTGGTTCAGGTTCAGGATCGGGTTCTCAGGCCACCGTTCAGCAGAGGTCGCAGGGACAGTCTGCTGGGAGTTCTCATATGAGGCCACGAGCTTCTGGCCAGGTGTTTGCCCTGAGACATGATCAGGCTGTGGAGGAGAATGAGAAAGTCATCGCAGGTACATTTATGCTTTATGGTATACCTGCTCTTGTACTTATTGACACTGGTGCATCTCATTCCTTCATTTCTGCACGTTTTGTTAAGAGACATAAGTTACCATGCATTGCACTAGACGTAGTGATGTCTGTTTCTACTCCGACGGGCCAATCTGCTTTGGCTAAGCGTCTAGTGATGGGTTGCCCTTTAGAGTTCGAAGGGAACGTTCTGTTAGCGAATCTCATGGTCCTGGCGATGGACGACTTTGATTGCATTATGGGAATCGATGTGCTGACTACCTATCGAGCTTCAGTGGACTGCTATCAGAGATTAGTACGCTTTCATCCGGAAGGGAGTGAGAGTTGGTTTTTCTATGGTGAGGGAGCGCGACCCCCGATGCCTTTGGTATCAGCTTTGAGAGCCTGTCGAGCTCTAGAGTCTGGCGGGGAAGGCTACCTTATCTATGCAGTTGATTTGTCCGCTGAGAGTATTGGGATAGAGAGCATTCCTGTTGTGGATGAATTTCCAGATGTGTTTCCTGATGAGATTCCGGGTTTTCCTCCTGCTAGGGAAGTCGAGTTTGGCATAGAGTTGATGTCGGGTACTTCGCCTATTTCTAGAGCACCGTATCGTCTGGCTCCGTCAGAGATGCGTGAGTTAAAGAATCAGCTACAGGATCTTTTGGACAAGGGGTACATTCGTCCTAGTGTATCTCCTTGGGGAGCTCCTGTTCTCTTCGTGAAGAAGAAGGATGGGTCGATGCGGCTGTGCATTGACTATCGGCAGCTGAATCGAGTGACTGTGAAGAACAAGTATCCGTTGCCTCGTGTTGATGACTTGTTTGACCAGCTGCAGGGCACATCAATTTACTCCAAGATTGACTTGAGATCTGGGTATCATCAGTTGAGAGTCCGTGATCACGACGTAGCCAAGACTGCATTCCGTACTCGCTATGGGCATTACGAGTTCCTAGTGATGCCATTTGGTTTGACTAATGCGCCGGCTATATTCATGGATCTGATGAACCGTGTCTTCAGGGATTATTTGGACAAGTTTGTCGTGGTCTTCATTGACGACATCCTGGTTTATTCGCGTAATACGGAAGAGCATGTTTCTCACTTGCGGTTGGTACTGCAGACTCTTCGAGATGAGCAATTGTACGCCAAGCTGAGCAAGTGTGAGTTCTGGATGGATAGAGTGGTCTTTCTTGGCCATATCATATCCAGGGAGGGGATTTCTGTTGATCCAAGCAAGATTGAAGCGGTACTTAATTGGTCGCGTCCGACGACAGTTGCTGAGATCCGTAGTTTTCTGGGTCTAGCAGGGTATTATCGTCGCTTCATTCTGAACTTCTCTCAGTTAGCTCGACCGTTGACGCAGCTTACCCGCAAGGGTGTGGATTTTGAGTGGTCCTCCGAGTGTGAGGAGAATTTCCGTGAGCTTCGACGGCAGTTGACTTCTGCGCCGGTGTTAGCATTACCGTCAGGATCTGGAGGGTATGTAGTTTACACGGATGCTTCTCTTCAGGGGTTAGGTTGTGTCCTGACTCAGAATGGGCATGTGATCGCATACGCTTCTAGACAGCTGAAGCTTCACGAGGACAACTACCCAGTCCATGATTTGGAGTTAGCAGCCATTGTGTTCGCTTTGAAGATCTGGCGTCATTATCTGTATGGCGAGAAATTTGAGATCTTCACCGACCATAAGAGTCTCAAGTATTTGTTCACTCAGGCGGAGTTGAACATGAGGCAGAGACGTTGGATGGACTTGCTTAAGGACTATGATTGCGAGATTAAGTACCATCCGGGAGCTGCTAATCTCACCGCTGATGCTTTGAGTCGCAAGGTGCGATTATCCGCACTTCAGACTTGTTCGATGTCTAGTGCGATCAGTGACTGTTGTACTTCAGGTTATACCTTCAAGCATAAGAAAGGTATGCAGAGTATCCAGATGTTTGCGATATTATCTGAGCCAGCCTTGTACTCGCGGATTCGAGATGCTCAGATGTCTGATTCGAAGACCCAGCGTTTAGCTCGTCTAGCTAACGAGGGTAGCTCGTCTGGATTTCATTATCAGTCAGATGGCTTTCTGTGTTTGTCTGGTAGGCTTGTGATTCCACAGGATGAAGAGTTGCGAGAGGAGATTTTATCTCAGGCACATCGCACTAAGTTGAGTATTCATCCTGGGAGCAACAAGATATACAAGGATCTACGTACTCGTTTCTGGTGGAAGGGAATGAAACGCAGTGTTTATCAGTTTGTTTCGAGATGTTTGGTGTGTCAACAGGTCAAGGCAGAGCACCGACGACCTGGAGGATTGCTTCACAGTCTGCCTATTCCTGAATGGAAATGGGAGTTTATCACAATGGACTTTGTGACCCATTTGCCGTTATCCCCGAGGAACTGTGATGCTATCTGGGTGGTGGTGGACCGACTCACCAAGTCAGCGCATTTCATTGCCTATAGCCGAGAGTACTCTGTGGATCGCATGGCACGGATGTACACTCAGGAGATCGTCCGACTTCATGGAGTGCCTGTGAGCATTGTCAGCGATCGGGACCCCAGGTTTACTTCTAGATTCTGGGGGAGTGTTCAGCGTGCGATGGGTACTACTCTCAATTTGAGTACAGCCTATCATCCGGAGACTGATGGTCAGTCAGAGCGCACTATCTGTACGTTAGAGGATATGCTTAGAGCGTGCGTCATGGATTTTGGTTCAGCCTGGCAGGATCATTTGCCGTTGATCGAGTTCGCTTACAACAACAGCTATCATACTAGTATTGGGATGGCACCTTTTGAAGCGTTGTATGGGCGACGTTGTTGTACTCCACTCTTCTGGGAAGAAGTAGGGGAGAGACAGGCTGAAGGACCGGAGTTTATCCAGCAGGCGATAGACATTGTTGATCAGATCAAGAAACGGATTAAGACTGCACAGGATCGTCAGGCCAGTTATGCTAATATCAAGCGTAGGCCTTTGCAGCTCGAGGTCGGGGAGAAAGTGTTTCTGAGAGTGTCACCTTTCCGCAAGATTCTCAGATTTGGCCTTAAGGGCAAGTTGTCTCCCAGATTTATCGGTCCGTTTGAGATCTTGGAGAGTATTGGCGATTTGGCTTATCGACTAGCATTGCCACCGCATCTATCCAGCATTCACGATGTGTTCCACGTATCTCTGTTGCGACGGTATGTGGCGGATGAATCTCATATTCTGCAGCGGTCTGAGGTTCAGGTAAACAAGGATTTGACTTATGTTGAGAAACCTCTTCGTATCCTGGATTATAAGGATAAGGTTTTACGGAACAAAGTCGTTCCTTTGGTTTTAGTTCAGTGGCAGCGCCGAGGCACTGAGGAAGCTACTTGGAAGCTTGAGGACAGGATGCGTAAAGACCATCCTGAGTTGTTTTGATTTCATTCTTTAAGTTGTATTCAGTTGCAAACTCTGTAAACGTTTGATTTGAATAAAGAATGTTTCTGATTTCTGTATTTGCATTCGGTACTTAAGATCTGATTTCGAGGACGAAATATCTTAAGTGGGGGAGAATGTAGTAGCCCGTGCCCTAATTGAGTGATTAAAGAATTAATGCTAATTAATTGAATTAGGTATCGGACGGATCGGAAGCTCCGAAGCCACGATCGGAAGCTCCGATGAGCGATCGGAGGCACCGATGTTATTACGTCAGGAATGACGTGTGGTTGGATCGGAAGCTCCGATCAGGACCGGAAGCTCCGATCACCCCTATCCGGAGTCAACAAGTGATATTTTGACACGTGGCAGATCAGGATCTTCGGAAGCTCCGATGGCAGGATCGGACGTTCCGATCGAGGTTCGGACGTTCCGATCAAGGATCGGAAGTTCCGATCGTTGTCTATAAATAGAAGGCCGAGGCTTCACTTTCATTTGCCAATTCCGAGTTCTCCTTTCCTTACTAATCCTTTTGGAGCTGTTCTAGTCTTCTTAGGCTTGGTCCGGAGGTCGGAGAGGCGTTCGGTAGTCGTAGCGGAGTCGTGCCCAAGTTCTGGAGGCATCGACATCAAAGGGCTAACGACGGACGAAGGTATAGCTTTTGCTCCCTATAAATATTAGGAGTATGCAATAGCTTAGTTAAGGCTTTTAGAGCACTTTAATGATAGTAGTATCATTTGGCAGTGTAGAGCAGACTATAGGCGTGGACCTAGAGTTGGTAGAGCTTTCACTGTTTTGAGGTACGAAAGTACTATTCGAGATATCCTGACTGAGTATGCATGTATTATGTGACTGCATGATTTATATGCCATGATATTATGCTGCATTCATTTGCATCTTGCTGTATCTCTTTCGAGATGTCTGTTAGTAGGGTTGTACCCTATCCTGTTAGTGGATGGACTTCCATCGATTTGGGTCCGGCGTATCCACGGTTATCTCGGTATGGGAGCCACCTCCTGAAGCGACGGCACAGCGTGCTACATACCAGGGCCCGGTCTGTCTCTGTTATCTGATCCTTGACCTCGAGTCTATAGGGAGTTCACTTTGCATGCATGTATACTCATACTCTCGCACTGAGCGTTTTATGCTCACGTCTCGTACTCTGTATTTTTTGGACACCCTATTCCATGGGGCAGGTTTGCGATTGGACGAGGAGGGTGGATCCAGGAGGGGCTAGTCAGTGGTTGGCCAGCTGGAGCTTCGTCTAGGTTTTATTACTGTTGTTTGGGTTTATACAGCTATTTGATTTGGTTGTATATTATTGGATAATTACAGATTCCTTTACTTGGGATTGTATAATGTTTATGGTTTCCGCAGTTTTATTCTGATATTTGTTTAATTAAGTTAATTGCATGCCTAAGTTCTGTTTAGTAGGTGATCCGGGTAAGGGTCACTACCGGTTTGAACCCCGACGTCTTCACGTTGGTAAACACCAACAGGACTAACAACTTTGCGGATGCCATGAATCACGCAAAGGGAGCAGAAGCAGGCTTGTGGAGGCAAAGAGGTAACCAGGTAGCACCTCAGCAACAGAGGCAGTATCAGAACCCACCATCTCAGTATCAGAATCAGCCACCGCAGCATCAGAACCAGCAGCAAAGGTATGAAGGTGGAAACAGTGGGTGAAACAGAAAAGATCAGTACAAAGCAAGAGGTAAATAGTTCAAAAGGCAGGGGAACAGTTCTTCTAGTTCCAGTGGTTCCAAGCAATTCGGTTCAAGACAGAGTTCTGGATCTTCAGCCATGTACTGCAGCAAGTGTGGGGGAAGACACTCACCAGATCAGTGTGTGGGAGTCTTTGGTAATTGTAACACCTGTCAGCAACCGGGACACTTCTCTAAGGTGTGCCCTCAGCGTAGCAGAGATAGAGCTCAGAGCGGAAGTTCATCTCGACCTACAGCTCAACCTGAGAGGCAGTCTTCTGCAGTGCACTCTTTCCAGCCTCAGCAGCAGAACAGACAGGGAGGTAACTCTAGTGCAAACCAGCCTCCGAGACCACAGGCATGAGTCTTTGCTTTGACAGAGGATCAGGCTCAGGCAGCACCTGACGATGTTATAGCAGGTAACTGTTCGATTTTCGGTTATTCTGCTCATGTTTTGATAGATACAGGTGCTTCCCATTCCTTTTTCTCTGAGAAATTTGTGTTATTGAATGCCTTGCCTACTGAGTTGTTGCCTACTATAGTAGCTGTTACTTCACCGTTGTATGGAGGAATTGTTTCTGTCAGACTAGTCAGGAACTGTGAAGTTTGTTTTGAAGGGAATTTGTTAGAATTCGACTGTATTGTGCTTGGGTTGTCAGATTTTGATTGTATTGTCGGTATAGATGCTTTGACCAAGTACAGGGCAACAGTCGATTGTTTTCAGAAAGTTTTCAGGTTCAGACCTGAAATGGCAGATGAGTGGAAATTCTTTGGTAAGGGTTCTCGATTTAGAATTCCTTTGATTACAGTGTTATCTATGACTCGTTTGTTACAGGGAGGTGCAGAAGGATTTTTGGTTTATGCGGTTGATGTACTGAAATCTAGCCCAACTTTGGTTGACTTACCAGTGGTTAGAGATTTTGCTGATGTATTTCCGGAAGATGTTCCTGGATTTCCACCTATTCAAGAGATCGAATTCAACATCGATTTGGTGCTAGGTACTCAACCTATTTCCAAAGCTCCTTATCGTATGGCACCTATTGAACTGAGAGAGTTGAAGGAGCAACTTGAGGATTTGATTGCCAAGGGATACATCAGACCTAGTGTATCGCCTTGGGGTGCTCCTGTTCTGTTTGTTCGGAAAAAGGATGGTTCTATGCGGCTTTGTATTGACTACCGCCAGTTGAATCAGGCTACAGTTAAGAACAGGTATCCTTTACCCCGAATAGATGACCTTTTTGATCAGCTGCAGGTTCTTCTGTCTATTCGAAGATTGATCTGAGGTCAGGATATCACCAGCTAAGAGTGCGAGAGAAAGATGTTCCTAAGACCGCATTCAGAACGAGGTATGGTCACTTTGAGTTTATAGTCATGTCGTTCGGTTTGACTAACGCTCCAGCGGTTTTTATGGGTTTGATGAACCGTATCTTTCAGCGTTATTTAGATGAGTTCATCATTATCTTTATCGATGATATTCTTATCTACTCGAAGAATCGTACTGACCATGCAGAGAACTTGAGGACCGTACTGTAGATTTTGCGAGTTGAGTAGTTGTTTGCCAAGTTGTCTAACTGTGAATTCTAGTTGGATCGAGTTGTCTTTCTCGGTCATATCATTTCTGGAGATGGGATTTCTGTCGATCCCAGCAAGATTGAAGTGGTTATGAATTGGCCTAGACCAACATCAGTACCTGAGATCCGAAGCTTCATGGGTTTAGCTGGTTATTATCGCCGATTCATCGAGGGTTTCTCGTCTATTGCCAAGCCTATTACCCAGCTGACTCGGAAGAATGCGCCTTTTGTCTAGACTGCAGATTTTGAGGCTAGCTTTGTTGATCTGAAGAGGAGACTGACCAGTGCTCCGATTCTTTCTATTCCGAAGGATACTGGAGGGTTCACAGTCAATTGTGATGCTTCTAACCGAGGCATGGGTTGTGTTCTTATGCAGCATAAGCATGTGGTGGCGTATGCATCGAGGCAGCTGAAACCGCACGAGACTCGTTATCCGGTTCATGATCTTGAACTAGCTGCGATCATCTTTGCTCTGAAGATCTGGCGTCACTATCTTTATTGTAGTAAACCAGATTCCAATTTAAGATAATAATATGTTAAACATGATTAAGGATTGGTAATTAATCAATTTCGGAGTGTTATTGGACTTCGGAAGAGATTATGGGCTTTTGACTTTGGGCCGGATCGGAAGCTCCGAACCCAGATCGGAAGCTTCGATCCCAGCCACTTCGGAAACTCAGCGGAAGCACAGAGATCGGAAGCTCCGATCCTGGAATGGAAGTTCCAATCTCCAGCTGCCAGCAATGTTCGATGACTCAGCCGCGAGTTTTGACAAGTATTGAACGTAGAGCAGATCAGAAGCTCCGATCGCCCGATCGGAAGTTCCGATCCTGGCGTGTCTTGCATGCACGCAATGAGCTGGATCGGAAGCTCCGATCCCGAAATTGGAAGTTCCGATCCTGGCCGGGAATTTTGCCTATAAATAGGGCTCGTTTGATTTAATTTTGAAATACGAATTCCCGAGTTTCTTTCTTTAGTTATATAGTGTGAGATATACACTTGAGGGCCCTATCGGTTATAATAGATGTTCTGGAATAACCAAGGTGTGGTTATAGTCATCCGGGACTAGCAACTTCAAAGGGCTAACTACGGAAGAAGGTATGGTCCGGGAATCTTTTTAAGTTTTGGGAGTACTTATTAACTTAGTTAAGGCTTATAGAATTTATGTAGTGATACGGTGAACTTTTGAATATAGGCTTTGAACCTAGGATCCTACTTTATTTGAACTAGCCTAGAGGTACGTACACATTGACTGAGATTGCCAGCGAGTATACATGTTTATATGTTGCATTTATTTGGCATTATTATATGGCATGATATATGATTTACCACTTTCTATATTCATATGTCATGTGCATATACATGTTGAGCCTATATCTTGTTATACCTGACTATAGAGCCTCTCAGCTCTATACTCGATAGTCTGTCATTGAGAGTACCGCGACGGCGGGGGCATTTATGTCTGTGTACTCTGGTGTACTAGACGAGTGTGGTTGCACCCAGAGGTTGATCCGTGCGGTGGCAGCACTCATGTGGCGCCGGTTCTGAGCATGATTTTTCATATGACCCCGTACCAGTCATCATGTTGCATGCATTATATACATATGTTTACTCATGTCTATGTACTGGGCGTTAGTGCTCACGTCCTAGTTGTTATCTTGGACACCCTATTCCATGGGGCAGGTTGCAGGATGGACGGAGCTGGTAGTTAAAGGCAGGACTAGAGAGCAGGAGACTTGAGGATTTTATTATATAGCAGGATCTGATATAGCTGTATAATGTTTACTGTTTAAGGTTTCGATTTGGTTGTATCACTACAGATTTAAGTCTGGATTATATTACTAAGCTGATTTGTATTTTATGGTTTTATTTCCGCATGTTTTACTCTGTTAAGTTATTTTGCTATATTAAGTTTAATGCATGCTATTAGTTGCCAGTTAGTAGGTGATACCATGCAGGGTCACTACATTTTTGGTATCAGAGCATGCTTAGATTTTGGGATTAGTACTTGGGATTTAGAATTAGTTTTGAGTAATTCTTGCGCATTTGGGATTTTAATATGCAATTCTTTTCAGGATATGGCTGACGAGAGTCACGGTAGTGTTGGCCAGGGAGGTGGTCATCATCATCGTCGCCATCATCATCATGATGATCATCATCGTCATCATGAGGGCATACGTTGCTACTCTATCAATAAGTTCATGAAAGTAGGACCGAAACCTTTGGTGGGAGGCGAGAATCCTGAACAGGCGAGGAGTTGGATGTCTAAACTCGAGAGTACTTTTCGTGCTTTCGATTGTACTGAGGATCAGAAATTCGAAGTTCTAGAATTTGTTCTAGAGGATCGAGCACGTTTTTGGTGGGATGCCAAAGCTGCTCAGGCACGTACTGAGAGAGGTCAGGTGACTTGGGGGGATTTATGTCGGGAGTTCCAGAAATTGTATTTTCCTCCGGCTGTTCGCCAAGCACGATCAATGGAGTTGCTTACTCTGAGGCAAGGATCAATGACTATTGATCAATATCAGCAACGATTTCTTGATCTGCTACCTTTCAGTCCTCATATTAATGAGAGTGATGCATCGAAGTATGATATCTTTCTACAAGGTTTGAACCAAGATATCTACTCTCAGGTTGTCGTCTGTGATGACCCGGTATCTTTTGAGACTTTGGTGAACCGTTGCCGTCTTGTTGAGACTAGCAACAGGCGGGCACAGTTGATGATGCCAGGACAGCCTAGTGGATCTTTTGAGCCTCGAGCTCAATCTGTTGTGCAATCTGGACCTACGTCTTCTTCTACTCCTACTACTTCATCTGGATCTCGTGGTTCACGAGGTATGTTCCGTTTTGGGAAGAAGAAGAATAAGGATGAGTTTTGTAGCCATTGTGGAGGGAAGCATCCTGCAGCTTCATGTCGGAGAGCTACTGTTGTTCCATGTCAGCAGCCAGCACCACAGAGTTCTTTTGGTTATCATTCCCAGACTCTAGGGCAGGTGTTTGCTCTGTCTCAGGAGCAGGCTACAGAGGGAAGCGATCGCATGTTGGCAGGTACCTTTCTGTTATGTGGTATTCCTGCACTTGTATTAATTGTGTTGGAAAACTGGCGAGTTCCCAGACCAATTACGATTGATACCCGGTGCAGCGGAAGTTTAAAATTTTTCTCATGGAACGATTCCATGGTGTGGGTATCAACCATACAACGATTGAATTATTGTGTGTAAAATTTAAATAACAATTAAATAAATTTTACCTCAAATCTCGCAACGAGATTAATGGACACCAACAGAACAATTCTGCTCTTGTTGTCTCTCCCTGGAACCGATGAACGCCTTCAATCAGGTCCACGAACAGAGGTTTAATCCCTCTGATAGATTGCACTAGAAAATCTATCAGAAGTTTTCTGCGAAGAGAATACACGAATTTGATTCGTTATTCCTTACTGCGATTCAAAATCACAGACCGGAATTTTCTCTGACAGAGTAGGGAGGGGGCGGCCAAAAATGTTTTGAGAGGCTAGGGTTTTCGATTTTTGTTTCTCAAAATAATGACCTGTTGTATGTAATTTCTGTACTGAAATAACTTATTTATAATGCAGGCCACTAACACCTTAGGGCCCATTAGTCATAAGCTGGGGCCCGACAAGCAAAGCCCACTCGTTCAGAAATTAATATAAAATTCATCGTGACTCCGATTGATGAAACGATTTCACCAATGTGCACAGAAACCATTTCTGCACGTTTTAAAGTCAAAATAAATTTTCCTGAATCCGAATTCAGTGGTTTCCAAAAATGTCCATCCCTATGTCATTTTAGGAAATCCTACTCCCTTACTCTTATTTAAGAAGTCCAACTCCTTAGTTCATTAAATTTAACTCTTTAAATTTAACTATCTCAACGGGGATTAAAACTCCATTACACTGTGTGACCCTCAATGGTTCAGGGATACAGCTAGCCGTGGGCTCACAACTCCTTGTGACTCGGAACAACACTTTCCGACTTGCCCAACGAATCATGGTAAAGCGCCTAGCAACATCGCCCCATGATTCCCTAGGTATCACTGATAGTGCCTACAAGAACCAGTAGATTTTGGTTAACGTACAGTACGGTCCCTTCATCCATATATCCCGATCGAATCAACAACCATTGGTATATCGAGAGTCGCTCAAGATTCGATAACTATGCAATACATCTTGAAGATCAAATTAGTGACATCGCATGTGCTACTAAGAAACCATTTCTTAAATCACATCAAGTACTCTGGCCAGAGATTTGTCACACTAATATCTCCTCAGATCGCATAGGATATCCACACTCGCAAGTATGTGGTGAATCCTTGACAACAATGCATTGACTCCTATATGTGTCGTAACTGTACCCAATCTCGACACCTGATGACCCCCTCAGAGTCGGTAAACGAGTCAAAGCACAGTACTAGCATATAGAGTCTCCATGATGTTTCAAGTCGTAAGGACTAATGGTGTACAACCAAAACCGCGGACTTTATCCACTCGATAAGTGATAACCACTTGGAAAGTCCGGATAGGGTAGTTCGACTATTCATCCTATGAATATCCATTTGCATGCTTCGAACATCTCCATGTTCCCTACCAATGAAACGTGGTACTCCGCATCGCAAATGCTAGTCTCAAACTCGAGCGATCCTTATCCTTATTATCGGACGGCTCAATCGACTAGGAACGGTTTTAGAACATACAGTGACTATAAGATGTATTTCATGATAGACATCTCCATGTTCTACCACATCTTACATACACTATAGTATATTCAAGGTCTTTATCAAAACAACAATAGTATATCACAATATAACAATATGAAGTAATATAAAGTCATTGCCATAAAAGTGTAAATAATATTAAACAAAAGATTGTTTATACAAAGAGTCAACAAAGCCCATAGCCACACAGTTGGCTCACTGGGCACCCACTCTTACAATCTCCCACTTGCCCTATAGCCAACTAGTCATACTACGTAGACCCATTGCTTCGCGATGTTTGTCAAACAATGGTCCTGGCAAAGGCTTAGTAAGTGGATCAGCGATATTGTCTGCAGAGGCCACTCGTTCGACACTGATGTCTCCTCTTTCCACAATCTCCCGGATTATGTGGTATTTCCTCAGTACGTGTTTGGATCTTTGATGAGACCTTGGTTCCTTTGCTTGAGCAACGGCACCCGTGTTGTCGCAGTACACCGGGACTGGACCAACAAATTCAGGAATGACGCCCAACTCTTGGACGAAATTCCTCATCCAAACGGCCTCTTTAGCAGCAGCTGATGCTGCAATGTATTCAGCCTCAGTGGTGGAATCCGCTGTGGTGTCCTGCTTGGAACTCTTCCAAGAGACAGCACCGCCATTGAGCATGAACACAAATCCAGAGGTTGACTTCGAGTCATCCACATCACTTTGGAAGCTAGAGTCGGTATAGCCTTCCAGTTTGAGTTCTCGTCCTCCATAAACCATGAACATATTCTTAGTCCTTCGCAAGTACTTAAGAATGTCCTTCACGGCTTTCCAATGCATCTGACCAGGATTAGACTGATATCTGCTCGTGACACTCAGAGCAAATGCTACATCCGGTCTGGTAGATATCATCCCATACATGATACTACCTATAGCTGACGCATATGGTACATGTGTCATATTCTCTATCTCTGCATCAGTCTTGAGACACATAGACTTGGATAGAGAAACTCCATGACACATGGGTAGATGTCCTCTCTTGGACCCATCCATTGAAAACCGTTTCAATATGGTATCGATGTAGGTTGATTGAGTGAGTCCTATCATTCTCTTAGATCTATCCCTATAGATCTGTATCCCAAGAATGTAGGATGCCTCACCCAAATCCTTCATCGAAAATCTACCTGATAACCATATCTTTGTTGACTGCAACATCCCTACATCATTCCCAATGAGTAGGATGTCATCAACATAAAGTACTAAGAATGTCACCGCATCCTTAACTACTTTCTTGTACACGCAAGGTTCCTCCGGGTTCTTGATGAAACCAAAATCTTTAATTGTTTCATCAAATTTCTGGTTCCAACTTCTTGATGCTTGTTTTAGACCATAAATTGATCTCTGAAGCTTGCATACCTTATGCTCGCTTCCCATGGATGTGAACCCTCAGGCTGCTTCATATAGATTTCTTCCTTAATGTCTCCATTAAGAAAAGCAGTCTTCACATCCATCTGCCATATCTCATAGTCATACCATGCAGCTATGGCAATAAGGATTCTTATGGACTTGAACATAGCAACTGGTGAAAAGGTTTCATCATAGTCAACTCCTTGCCTTTGAGTATAACCTTTCGCCACCAATCGCGCCTTGTAGGTCAATACCTTACCATCAGGCCCAAGCTTTCTTTTGTAGATCCATTTACACCCTATTGGAACAATTCCATCGGGAGGATCCACTAAAGACCAGACTTGGTTAGTATGCATCGAATCCAATTCTGATTGCATAGCTTCAAGCCATAAATTCGAATCCGCATCAGAAATTGCTTCCTTGAAGCTTCTTGGATCACATCCAATGTCGGGTTCATCTTGATCCCCTTCAAGAAGAAGACCATATCGAATAGGAGGTCTAGAAGTCCTCTCGGATCTTCTAGGTGCAGGCGTGTCCAGCAATGGTTCCTGAGGTGTAGGATCGTTATTTTGTATTTCGGGTTCTTCTCGAACTTCTTCGAGTTCCATCATCTCGCCTTTCTTATCCAATAAGAACTCCTTCTCCAAGAAGGTGGCATTCCGTGAAACAAACACCTTTGTTTCAGCAGGATAATAGAAATAATATCCGATTGAATTCTTCGGATACCCCACAAAATAACACAAGCTGGATCGACTATCCAACTTATCTCCCACTGTCCGCTTCACGTAAGCAGGACATCCCCAAATCCTCAAGTACGAATACTTAGGAGCTTTGCCATTCCATAACTCGTATGGTGTTTTGTCCACTGCTTTAGTGTGGACGTTGTTCAACAACAATACCGCCGTTTCAAGCGCATAGCCCCAAAACGAAGGTGGAAGCTCAGTGAAGCTCATCATAGATCGAACCATGTCCAACAAAGTTCGATTACGACGCTCCGATACACCATTAAGCTGTGGTGTCATAGGAGGAGTCCACTGAGAGAGAATCCCATTCTCTTTTAGATAGTCCAAAAACTCGGTACTCAAGTATTCTCCACCTCGATCCGATCGAAGTGCTTTAATACTTTTACCTAGCTTGTTTTCTACTTCAGCCTTGAATTCTTTGAACTTTTCAAATGCTTCAGACTTATATTTCATTAAATATAAATACCCATACCTAGAATAATCATCAGTAAAGGTAATGAAGTAGGTGTGGCCATGTTGAGTCCCTACTCTAAATGGACCACAAACATCTGTATGGATCAAATCCAACAGATTTTGACTACGTTCAGGCTTCCCCTTAAAAGGAGATTTAGTCATTTTCCCTTTTAGGCAGGATTCACAAGTAGGTAGAGAGTTAACATCAGACATATCAAACATGCCCTCTCCCACTAGCTTGTTCATCCTCCTTGAGGAAATATGACCTAGTCTAGCGTGCCAAAGGTTTGCCGGGTTTTGACTATCGATTTTCCTTTTGTTTGTTGTAGCCGGTTTGTCAATACAATTTACTGGAACGTCTTTTAGTTTTAAATTGTATAGATCGTTTTCAAGTTGTCCATTTCCAATTAAACATTCATTCTTGTAAATGTTGCAAATCCCATTCACAAAATTACAAGAATAACCATCTCTATCAAGCATAGAAATAGAAATAATGTTTTTAATTAAATCTGGCACAAATAAAACATCTCTCAACAATAATTTAAAACCGTTCTGCAATATCAAACAAACATCTCCAATGGCCGTAGCTTCAACTCTGGAACCATTCCCGAGCCTCAGCTGGGTCTCACCCATTCTAAGCCTGCGACTTCTTGTCATCACCTGCAAATCATTGCAAATGTGAGATCCACATCCGGTATCCAATACCCAAGAAGTTGTATTAAGTGACATGTTTATTTCGATATAGAACATACCCTTTGCAGTTCCTAACTGCTCAAGATACTCCTTGCAGTTGCGCTTCCAATGACCCGGCTTCTTGCAGTAATGGCAAACATCCTTGGATTTTCCATTGTTTGAAGCCTTTGTCTTTTGCTTCTTCTCGGGTTCCACTTTCTTGGGTGGGGCAGAACGTTTCTTGCCCTTCATACTTGGCCCCTTCTTAGCAGAAGATGAGGAGCCCACCAAGAAAGCTGGCTTATCCTTCTTAAGTGTGGATTCATATGTAACGAGCATATTGACCATCTCTTCAAGGGTGGCCTCTATCTTGTTCATATTAAAATTTATCACGAATCCATCAAATGAAGAAGGAAGAGATAGAAGCAGCAAGTCCACATTGAGTTCATGCTCCAACACCAAATCAAGGGTCGCTAACTTCTGTATGAGCCAAATCACTCGTACCCCATGATCACGGACCGAAGTCCCTTCACGCATGCGGCACGTCATCAACTCCTTAACAGTAGAGAACCTTTCAGCCCTCGACTGAGCCCCAAAAAGTTCCTTGAGTTGCGTGTGAATGTCAGCAGCATTCACCGTGTCCTCAAATCGCCTCTGGAGTTCATCAGACATCGAGGCTTGCATATAACATTTGGTCTTGATGTCATGGTCACACCATGCATCAAGTTTGGCCAATTCCTCCGGACTTATGTCAGCTGGTGCTTCCTTCGGAGGTGCTTTCTCTAACACGTAGAGCATTTTCTCCGAAGTTAAGACAATCTTCAACTTCCGGAACCATTCCGTATAGTTGGCGCCAGTCAGCTTGTTTTGTTCGAGGATCGAGAATAAAGGATTTCGCGAATTCATTGTATGAAATACTGAAAAGGAAAAACAGACATATATCAATGATTGTTTAACAATTTACTAAGACATAAAATAGGCGAATTTAATTTTATGAATCTCACTCCCACTATTTTAACGATTTCACCACCCTCTAGTGAAAACGGGAAACTTTTTCCTTAGTGAGAACATGGAGTCCAATTGACAAACTTATGGTCCCGAATAATATCAGCCAACCATAATTCTCAAAAGGTAGAGCCCAATTGCTTCCAAAGCAACCCCCATGTATTTACCTCATGTCCAATAAGGGCCCAATAATATGACGCCGTTTAAAGTGACATGTCAAGATGACCCATCAATATTAAGTTGTGATGGACGGTCGCCATGTGGATCCCCCAATAATATGAGCCGATCCCATGGGAGTTCCACCCAACTTACAACATTTGTCGATCCAATGTACAGCTTTCCGACGGACGGGCCCCCCCAATAATATGAGCCGGACCGTATCCGCGGGTAGCATCACATACATTGACCGTTGATGGAAGGTAGGAACATTTAAACAATATTTAAATTTCCTTTATTTATCTTGATATAAATTTTAAATCATATTTAAAATGAGGGATTTTATTTATAAAAATATTTGTCTCATCATATTTAATTTATTGCATGCATTGCCGGATTCACGCAATTTATGTCTAAACATGCATACAATCATAATATCACATATTATATAGGATGATCGATTCCATTTCTAATTGACCCGTGGTTGCCAATCACGGGTCTTAGTCCAATCCTAGGTAATATGCAGTATGCAAATGCAATCCTATTACATAGGCTTCCAATTTACATTTCTTCAGTCTTCATTGTCTGCTGGGCCCACCATCTTCAAATCTTGATCTCCCACTAAATCTAATGTATTTACAATAAATAACAATGACAAGTAGGGGATACATTTTTAGGGGGTGGGAACGGGCTATAAACCAAGCCCACTTTTATTACATATGACATTCATATCGGGCCATAAACCAGGCCCATTAATAAAACCAACAACAATAAAGACAAAATGTAAATTCCTAACATACACCTACAAAATTGGTCATGGCAATCGATCATCCTTATCCAATAACATTTAATTCAAAATTAATTTATTGGATAACATGCTGTGGCAATTCAAATTTAAACAAGATAAAATCATATTTTATATATAAAATCACATTTCACATATAAAATCATATTTTATCTCCATATCAAATAAAATCATATTTTATCTATAAAATCCAATTTTACAAATAAAATCATATTTTACTTAATATATCATAAGATCATATCTTATCATCAATTGTACCAAAACAATTGATTTCAAAATTCAATTTACGGATAAAATATTAAAATTTTCCAAAAATTCAAATTATCCAAAATCAAAATCAATTTTAAAATTTACGGACTCGAACAATTCGATCCGAAATCTCGTGAACCAATCAAAAACAATTTTTGACCGGACCAAAAATAAAATTTTAACATATTAAAATTAATTTTTAATAAAATATTAATTTTTCCCGCGGGCCACCCGGGACACTCCCGGGTTGGCCCGCACCCGGGGCGCGGGCCGGGGCAGCCCGGCTGCCCCCTTAGGGCAGCAACGTTTGCTGCCCTGGCGGCGCCTGGCGCCGCCGCTGGGCGGCGCCGTGCGTCGCCCTGGGCGGCTCCGTGCGTCGCCCTGGGCGGCGCCGAGCGCCGCCCCTAGGCGCTGTGCGCCGCCCTGGGCAGCGCCGAGCGCTGCCCTGGGCAGCGCCCAGCGCTGCCCTGCGCAGCGCCCAGCGCTGCGCTGGGCCGCGCCGTGGGCCCCCCAGGGCGGCGACGGTCGCCGCCCTGGGCGGCGCCGTGCGCCCCCTTTGGGCGGCGCCGTGCGCCGCCCCTGGGGGCAGCGACCATCGCTGCCCCCTCCGGGCAGCGATCCAATCGCTGCCCGGGTTTCGCCCCCCGGAAAAAAAATTTTTATTAAAAATATTTATTTTGTTTCAAAAACCGAGACTCAAAAATTTTGTACAATTGATTAATTCAATCGATTGATCTGAGCAACCTGGCTCTGATACCACTGTTGGAAAACTGGCGAGTTCCCAGACCAATTACGATTGATACCCGGTGCAGCGGAAGTTTAAAATTTTTCTCATGGAACGATTCCATGGTGTGGGTATCAACCATACAACGATTGAATTATTGTGTGTAAAATTTAAATAACAATTAAATAAATTTTACCTCAAATCTCGCAACGAGATTAATGGACACCAACAGAACAATTCTGCTCTTGTTGTCTCTCCCTGGAACCGATGAACGCCTTCAATCAGGTCCACGAACAGAGGTTTAATCCCTCTGATAGATTGCACTAGAAAATCTATCAGAAGTTTTCTGCGAAGAGAATACACGAATTTGATTCGTTATTCCTTACTGCGATTCAAAATCACAGACCGGAATTTTCTCTGACAGAGTAGGGAGGGGGCGGCCAAAAATGTTTTGAGAGGCTAGGGTTTTCGATTTTTGTTTCTCAAAATAATGACCTGTTGTATGTAATTTCTGTACTGAAATAACTTATTTATAATGCAGGCCACTAACACCTTAGGGCCCATTAGTCATAAGCTGGGGCCCGACAAGCAAAGCCCACTCGTTCAGAAATTAATATAAAATTCATCGTGACTCCGATTGATGAAACGATTTCACCAATGTGCACAGAAACCATTTCTGCACGTTTTAAAGTCAAAATAAATTTTCCTGAATCCGAATTCAGTTGTTTCCAAAAATGTCCATCCCTATGTCATTTTAGGAAATCCTACTCCCTTACTCTTATTTAAGAAGTCCAACTCCTTAGTTCATTAAATTTAACTCTTTAAATTTAACTATCTCAACGGGGATTAAAACTCCATTACACTGTGTGACCCTCAATGGTTCAGGGATACAGCTAGCCGTGGGCTCACAACTCCTTGTGACTCGGAACAACACTTTCCGACTTGCCCAACGAATCATGGTAAAGCGCCTAGCAACATCGCCCCATGATTCCCTAGGTATCACTGATAGTGCCTACAAGAACCAGTAGATTTTGGTTAACGTACAGTACGGTCCCTTCATCCATATATCCCGATCGAATCAACAACCATTGGTATATCGAGAGTCGCTCAAGATTCGATAACTATGCAATACATCTTGAAGATCAAATTAGTGACATCGCATGTGCTACTAAGAAACCATTTCTTAAATCACATCAAGTACTCTGGCCAGAGATTTGTCACACTAATATCTCCTCAGATCGCATAGGATATCCACACTCGCAAGTATGTGGTGAATCCTTGACAACAATGCATTGACTCCTATATGTGTCGTAACTGTACCCAATCTCGACACCTGATGACCCCCTCAGAGTCGGTAAACGAGTCAAAGCACAGTACTAGCATATAGAGTCTCCATGATGTTTCAAGTCGTAAGGACTAATGGTGTACAACCAAAACCGCGGACTTTATCCACTCGATAAGTGATAACCACTTGGAAAGTCCGGATAGGGTAGTTCGACTATTCATCCTATGAATATCCATTTGCATGCTTCGAACATCTCCATGTTCCCTACCAATGAAACGTGGTACTCCGCATCGCAAATGCTAGTCTCAAACTCGAGCGATCCTTATCCTTATTATCGGACGGCTCAATCGACTAGGAACGGTTTTAGAACATACAGTGACTATAAGATGTATTTCATGATAGACATCTCCATGTTCTACCACATCTTACATACACTATAGTATATTCAAGGTCTTTATCAAAACAACAATAGTATATCACAATATAACAATATGAAGTAATATAAAGTCATTGCCATAAAAGTGTAAATAATATTAAACAAAAGATTGTTTATACAAAGAGTCAACAAAGCCCATAGCCACACAGTTGGCTCACTGGGCACCCACTCTTACAAATTGATACTGGAGCATCGCATTCCTTTATTTCTAGTCGCTTTGTTAAGAGACATAGATTACCTTATGTATCATTAGATATGGATTTAGTTGTATCTACTCCATTGGAGCAAGAGATAGTAACTAAGCGTCTAGTGATGGGTTGCCTTCTGGAATTTGAGGGTAATGTGTTAGCAGCTAATTTGATGATATTAGCGATGGCAGATTTTGACTGTATCTTGGGAATAGATATGCTGACTTTGTATCACGCTACTGTGGATTGTTATCAGCGTCTGGTACAGTTTCATCCGGATGAGGGTGATAGCTGGTATTTTTATGGTGAGGGTGCGCGACCTCCGATGCCACTTGTTTTGGCTCTGAAGGCATGTCATGTCTTGGAGTCAGGTGGAGAGGGCTACCTCATCTATGCAGTTGATATGTCCACGAGTAGTACGGTTATTGATCAGTTACCGGTTGTCAGCGAGTTTCCTGATGTATTCCCTGATGAGATTCCTGGTTTTCCTCCGGTGCGAGAGGTTGAATTTGGTATTGATTTAGTACCAGGAACTACGCCTATATCCCGAGCACCTTATCGTCTGGCACCGTCAGAGATGAGGGAATTGAAACAGCAGTTACAGGATCTGCTTGATAAGGGATATATTCGTCCGAGTGTTTCTCCGTGGGGAACACCTGTTTTGTTTTTCAAGAAGAAAGATGGATCGATGCGATTATGTATTGATTACAGGCAGTTGAATCGTGTCACCATCAAGAATAAGTATCCTTTACCGCGGATTGATGATCTGTTTGATCAATTACAGGGTACTTCTGTTTACTCAAAGATAGATCTGAGATTTGGTTACCATCAGATGCGGGTACGAGACTCAAATATATCTACGACTGCTTTCAGGACCAGATATGGGCATTATGAATTTCTGGTGATGCCATTCGGTTTGACGAATGCACCAGCAGTCTTCATGAATCTGATGAATCAGATATTTCGAGAGCATCTGGATAGATTTTTCATCGTCTTCATTGATGATATTCTTGTCTATTCTCATGACAAGGATAAGCATGCACAACATTTAAGGATTGTTTTACAGACGTTACGAGATAAGCAGCTGTATGAGAAATTGAGCAAGTGAGAATTCTGGCTTGACCGGGTAGTGTTTCTTGGTCATGTGATTTCTAATGAAGGGATATCTGTTGATCCTAGTAAGATAGAGGCAGTGCTGAGCTGGTCTCGTCCGACGACGGTTGCTGAGATTCGTAGTTTCTTGGGTCTAGCTGGATATTACCGTCGGTTCATCGAGAATTTTGCACAGTTGGCAAGGCCTTTCACACAGCTTACACGGAAAGATGTTGACTTCATATGGTCCTCGGATTGTGAGGAGTCATTTCATGAGCTGCGTAGACGTCTTACTACTGCACCTGTGCTAGCTCTACCTTCTGTATCAGGAGGTTATGTTGTCTATACTGATGCCTCTGGTCAGTGGTTAAGATGTGTTTTGACACAGCATGGACATGTTATTGCCTATGCTTCTCGACAGTTGAAGACGCATGAGACTAACTATCCAGTGCATGATCTCGAGTTGGCCGCCATTGTATTTGCGCTCAAGATTTGGAGGCATTATCTTTATGGCGAGAAATTTGAGATATTCACGGATCACAAGAGTCTGAAATATTTATTCACTCAGGCGGAGTTGAATATGCGACAGAGATGCTGGATGGATCTTCTAAAGGATTATGATTGTGAAATCAAATACCATCCAGGTTCTGTTAATCTTACTGCTGATGCCTTGAGTCGGCAGGTGAGACTTTCTGCACTTTAGACTAGTGAAGTATCTCATATGATTCAAGAGTGCTGTTCATTGAGTTTTACGCTCAAGCACAAGAAAGGGAGAAATGGGATTCGATTGTATACTGTTCTATCTGAGCCAGCATTGTATTCTCGGATCAGAGATGCTCAGATACCTGATGTTAAGACTCAGCGTTTGGCACGTCTGGCCAATGGAGTTAATATATCTGGATTCCATTTTCAGGCAGATGGTTTATTGTGCCTATCTAATCGAGTGGTTGTACCTAATGTTGCGGAGATCAGGAACGATATTCTTTCTCAAGCTCACAGGAGTCGATTATCTGTTCATCCTGGTAACATGAAAATATATAAGGACTTGCGAACTAGATTCTGGTGGAAAGGGATGAAGAGAAGTGTATATCAATTTGTTTCGAGATGTTTAGTTTGTCAACAGGTCAAGGCTGAACATCGATGACCAGCTGGATTACTGCAGAATCTTGAGATTCCAGAATGGAAGTGGGAGCACGTGACTATGGATTTTGTTACCCACTTACCTATGACTTCACGTCAGTGTGATGCTATCTGGGTCGTTGTGGACCATTTGACAAAATCAGCACACTTTATTCCTTATAACCGAGAGTATTCTTATGATCGCATGGCATGTTTATACATCCAGGAGATAGTGCGATTACATGGGATTCCAGTGAGCATAGTCAGTGATAGAGACCCACGATTTACCTCACGTTTTTGGGGTAGTTTTCAGGAGGCGTTGGGTACCACTCTAAGTTTGAGCACTGCATATCATCCGGAGACTGAAGGGAAGTCAGAACGGACGATTCGTACGCTGGAGGATATGCTACGTTCTTCTGTCATGGATTTTGGCTTATCTTGGCAGGATCAGTTACCTTTGATAAAATTTGCCTATAATAACAGTTATCATCGTAGTATTGATATTGCACCTTTCGAGGCATTGTACGGTCAACGGTGTCGTACTCCGTTATTCTGGGATGAAGTCGGGGAACGACAAGTCGAGGGTCCTGAATTGGTGCAGCAGATTGTAGACAAGGTAAATTTGATCAAGCATAGGATCAAAGTTGCTCAAGATAGACAAGCCAGTTATGCTAATATTCGCCGCAGGCCACTTCAGTTTGAGCCTGGTGAATATGTGTTCCTTCGAGTATCACCTTTCAGGAAGGTGATGAGATTCAGCGTGAAAGGCAAGTTGTCTCCTCGTTTCATTGGGCCTTTCCAGATACTGGAGAAGATCGGAGATGTTGCATATCGTTTGGCTTTACCGCCAAATCTTTCCAGTATACATAACGTTTATCATGTGTCGTTACTTCGACAGTATATAGCTGATGAATCTCATGTGATTCAGTCTACTGATATTCAGCTAGAGCCAGATCTGTCTTTTGTTGAACGACCAATCTGTATCCTAGATAGGAAGGAGAAAGTTCTTCGGAACAAGACTATACTACTGGTGATGGTACAGTGGCAGCGCCGAGGCGTTGAAGAAGCAACTTGGGAAACTGAGAGTCATATGCGAGCAGAATATCCTGATTTGTTTGCTTTGTACTTTTGATTTACCATGTAAGATGTAATTACAGTTGTTGTAATAAAACATAGTTTGAATGTTTCATATTGTTATCTTGATTTTGTCTTTAGATGTTATTTTGCGGACGAAATATCTAAAGGTGGGGAGAATGTAGTAACCCAGATTCTAATTTAAGATAATAATATGTTAAACATGATTAAGGGTTGGTAATTAATCAATTTCGGAGTGTTATTGGACTTCGGAAGAGATTATGGGCTTTTGACTTTGGGCCGGATCGGAGCTTCCGATCATCGGAAGCTCCGATCCCAGCCACTTCGGAAGCTCAGCGGAAGCACAGAGATCGGAAGCTCCGATCCTGGAACGGAAGTTCCGATCTCCAGCTGCCAGCAATGTTCGATGACTCAGCCACGAGTTTTGACAAGTGTTGAACGTAGAGCAGATCGGAAGCTCCGATCGCCCGATCGGAAGTTCCGATCCTGGCATGTCTTGCATGCATGCAATGAGCTAGATCGGAAGCTCCGATCCCGAAATCGGAAGTTCCAATTCCTGGCCGGGAATTTTGCCTTTAAATAGGGCTCGTTTGATTTCATTTTGAAATACGAATTCCCGAGTTTCTTTCTTCAGTTATATAGTGTGAGATATACACTTGAGGGCCCTATCGGTTATAATAGAGGTTCTGGAATAACCAAGGTGTGGTTATAGTCATCCGGGACTAGCGACTTCAAAGGGCTAACTACGGACGAAGGTATGGTCCGGGAATCTGTTTAAGTTTTGGGAGTACTTATTAGCTTAGTTAAGGCTTATAGAATTTATGTATTGATACGGTGAACTTTTGAATATAGGCTTTGAACCTAGGATCCTACTTTATTTGAACTAGCCTAGAGGTCCGTACACATTGACTGAGATTGCTAGCGAGTATACATGTTTATATGTTGCATTTATTTGGCATTATTATATGGCATGATATATGATTTACCGCTTTCTATATTCATATGTTATGTGCATATACATGTTGAGCCTATACCTTGTTATACCTGACTATAGAGCCGCTCAGCTCTATACTTGATAGTCTGTCACTAAGAGTACCGCGACGGCGGGGGCATTTATGTCTGTCTGCTCTGGTGTACTAGACGAGTATGGTTGCACCCAGAGGTTGATCCGTGCGGTGGCAGCACTCATGTGGCGCCGGTTTTGAACATGATTTTTCAGATGACCCCGTACCAGTCATCATGTTGCATGCATTATATACATATGTTTACTCATGCCTATGTACTGGGCGTTAGCGCTCACGTCCTAGTTGTTATCTTGGACACCCTATTCCATGGGGCAGGTTGCAGGATGGACGGAGCTGGTAGTTCAAGGCAGGACTAGAGAGCAGGAGCCTTGAGGATTTTATTATACAGCAGGATCTGATATAGCTGTATAATGTTTACTGTTTAAGGTTTCTATTTGGTTGTATCCCTACAGATTTAAGTCTGGATTATATTACTAAGCTGATTTGTATTTTATGGTTTTGTTTTCGCATGTTTTACTCTGTTAAGTTATTTTGCTATATTAAGTTTAATGCATGCTATTAGTTGCCAGTTAGTAGGTGATACCATGCAGGGTCACTACATTTATGGTGAGTCTTTCGAGATCTTTTCTGACCATAAAAGCCTTAAGTACTTGTTTTCACAGGCAGAGCTGAATATGAGACATAGTAGATGGTTAGATCTTTTGAAGGATTTCGACTGTGAAATCAAGTATTATCCGGGAAAGTCGAATGCAGTTGCAGATGCCTTGAGCCGAAAGCTATGTTCTTTATCTCTTTCTACTATTGGTGTTTCTCAGTTGATCGATGATTGTTGTACTTCTGGTTTAGAGTTTGAAACAGATAGGGAGACTATCAGAGTGTTTGTTATTCAAGCCGAACCGGAGTTGTTTGTTGCAATCAGAGAAGCACAGAAGTTTGAGCCGAGCATTCAGGTTTCAGTAGAGAAAGTCAGATCTGGGCATCAGTCTGAATTCCAGGTTAAAAATGATGTTTTGTTTGTGAATAACCGTATTGTTGTGCCTGATATTTTGGAGTTGAGGCAGCGTATTCTTCGAGGCTCATTGCAGTCGGTTTAGTATTCATCTTGGAGGTCGTAAGATGTACAATGACCTGAAGAACCAGTTCTGGTGGAAGAGAATGAAGAGCGATGTGGCGAGGTTTGTATCTCGGTGTTTGAACTATCAACAAGTTAAAGCAGAACGAAAGCGACCAGGAGGTCTGTTGCACAGTCTATCTGTTCCTGAATGGAAGTGGGATCACATTTCCATGGATTTCGTCACAAAGCTACCACGATCCGTTCGAGGATGCGATGCCATTTGGGTATTGATCGACCGATTGACGAAGTCTGCATGTTTTATTGCGTACAGAATGATGTATCGTCATGATCAGATGGCTGAGTTGTATGTTAGCAATGTTGTGAGATTTCATGGTGTGCCGAAGTCGATCGTTTCAGACAGAGATCCTAGATTCACTTCTCACTTTTGGCACAGTCTTCAGGGGGCACTTGGTACTCGATTGCATCTGAGTACAGCTTATCATCCTTAGACCGATGGACAGTCAGAGCGGACTATCCAGACGTTAGAGGATATGCTGCGAGCGGTAGTGCTAGACTTTGGAACTAGTTGGCAGGATTCTTTGCCTCTTGTCGAGTTTTCTTACAACAACAGCTTCCAAGAGAGTATCGGTATGGCGCCTTTTGAGGCTTTGTATGGTAGAAAGTGCCGATCTCCATTGTTTTTGGATGATTTGTCCGAGTCACCAGATTTGGGACCGGAGATGCTTAGAGATATGGCAGATCAGGTTAAGATCATTCAGACCAGAATGAAGTCAGCTCAAGATAGACAGGCAAAGTATGCGAATGTCAGGCGTAGACCTCTGAGTTTTGATCAGGGATACCGAGTATTTCTGAAGATTTCTTCGTTCAGAGGCACTGTCAGATTCGGTAAGAGAGGGAAGTTATCTCCGAGATTCATCGGGTCGTACGAGATTCTCGAGAAGATAGGTGATTTTGCCTACAGATTTGCACTTCCTCCGTCTTTATCTGGTATTCACGACGTTTTTCACGTCTCTATGCTGCAAAAGTATCATCCAGATCATTCTCATATTCTTCAGCCTGACGAAGCCGAGTTAGACGAAACTCTGAGCTACTTTGAGCGACCGCTTCAGATCCTTGATCGGAAGGAGAAACAACTCAGAACCAAGTCGATTCCGTTGGTGAAAGTGCAGTGGAGCCGTCACGGCGTTGAGGAAGCGACTTGGAAGATAGAATCAGACATGAGACAGCGATTTCCGGAGTTATTCGGATGACGTGAGTTCTTCTTACTGTCTTTAGTTCTTTATTCTATCTTATGAGTTGTGGTTCTTGTTTATTTCGAGGACGAAATCTCTTCTTAGTGGGGGAGAATTGTAACGCCCCGTTTTTATCTTAAATGAGTTTATTTGAGTTAATCGTAGATTGCAGAGTTCAAGAGCCGACTTGATTTTGATCAGGGTCCTTTTTGCAAATTTTGGTTTTTTAGGGACTAAAACGCAAATATCGGTTTTATTAGATATTTATAAGGGAAATGACTTGTATTATTCATTCATCACCTTCCCTTAGCCGCCTCCCCTCCATTGAAATGCTTTAAACGTTTCTCCAAGCTCCTAGATTTCAGTCCGAGCTCGATCTGTCCGTTGGAATTTATTTCTGAAGGCAGATTAGCGATCACTGCAGCGAGAGCTCCGTTATATCGTAAGTTTCTCTACAATCAGATATATTCTAGTTTTTGGATGTCGTTATAATCGTTCGAGATTCGAGTATGTTGTTCTTGATAGAGTTCTGATCGTTTATATTCTGTCGGTTTTGAATTAGAGCGACGTTCGGATTTGTTTTGATTTTTAGAAGCCATTTTCGAAAATGTGGATTTTGAGATTGATGGGTTTGCTTTGTTATTGTTGTTTTGGGCATTGATATGAGGTTATATCAGTATTGAACTGCTTCCTGCATTTCCGGTTTGTTCAGTTTATAGCCGTTATGCCGTCGGTTTGAGTTTTGGGTTTTCGAATCGTTTTTGTATTGATTGAAGCCTTGGCTTGTGAGTGATCGTGGTTGTTGATCAACTCTTGTATTCGTACAGATTCGTTGGAGTTTGTCGAGCCCTGTGTTAGCAGCATTGTTCGTCGAGAGTTGGACGAAGAACGGTAAAGAGATTTCCTTGAACCGTTGTTTGTTGTTTAGGTTGTATAGTTGTTGATACAATCTTTTGTTGTAGCTTGTCCGGAGTTGGATCTACGACATTGAAAGGTAAAAGCAGTCATCGTAGCGGGATAGCATACTCGGGACAGTTGGTTCTCGAGTTTCCCTTAAAATCACATATTGCATCGATACTGGTTCTATTTTATGGAACCTGTATTTTGTTGATTATTTGAATGAATTATATGGCTAAGTTCCTTTTGTTCCCATATGCATTCATATTGAGCCAGCACTATTGCTTCGATGGGCAGAACAACCCTTTTGTTAGACGTTTGGGAGCTATAGTCGAGTGGCCTAGGACGTAGTCATTGCGCCTAGTGCTAGCTTACTCATTATAGTTGCTCAAAGTCTAGAGGAGTGGGATACGTGGCACCACCTCGATTGGGAGAGTCGGTGAGTCGTCACGTGATCTCATCCTCGGGATCCCAAAAGCACAGCAGCAATCCTTTGTTTATCAGATTTGATATCCTGGTTTAAAGACATGCATTTCATTCGTTGTTATTGATTATGTTGTTGTCTTGAAAGCATGTTTATTGTTGTATTACTTGATATGTTGCTTTTACTGGGATTATCATTCTCACCGGTTATCCGGCTGTTGCTTTGTTTTGTATGTGTACTTGGCAACAGGAAGGGCAGGATCAAGTCAGCATAGACCTGGTTAGCGTCCAGAGCAATAGATACAAGTGAGACTCGTTTAGAAGTCGAATCAGCATGTCAACCTAGTTATGTTTTGCGAACATGTTTAGTCATTCGAACTTCTCGTAATTATTTTGTAAGCAAGAATCGATGTAGGTACTACCGTATTGAATGTTTCTCTTCCCTAAACCTTACTTGTATTGTTATTGGCATGTCAAATACTCTTAATGCAAGTGTTTAGGTTTTGATTGAGTTTATTTCAGTGCCTTAACTTTTCTAGGCGAGGGGACGGCGCGGGCGCGCGGCCTCTTTGCGAGGTATGGGCGTGGGCGCGCTAGTTTTTGCGCAGCATCAGCGCGGGCACGCTGGTTTTTGCGGGGCTTAGGCGCAGGCACGCTGATGTCTGCGCGGGCGCGCGAGCCTCCTTTTAAAAAAAATATATTATTGGTTTCTTGTTTACATATCGCTTGTTTTCTGATATTAGTTGATTAGAAACAAGGTCTCACATAATATATGCAGATAAAATAATGACTTATAACAATGCAACACATAATACATGCATACTCAGTCAGGATATCTAGAACAGTACTTTCGTACCTCAATACTATCAGGCAAGCTACACCAGCTCTGTTGTCCAAGCCTATAATCACAAGATTACTATATCACTAATCATCATCTAAAAGCCTTAACTAAGCTAATAGATAATCCCAAATATTTATAGAAACTTGGATTATACCTTCGTCCGTCGTTAGCCCATTGCTGTCGAATGCCCCAAAACTTGGGCAAAACTCCGCTACGACTCTGGAGACGCCTCGCCAAGGCCCGTCTCACTCCAAAAAAGGATAGAAGCCATTAAAATTTCAAAAGAAAAGATAGGGAAATCATTCAAATTGGTGTGAAAATCTAAATCTCGGATGCCCTATTTATAGGCAGATATTGGACGTTTCGATTTCTTCATGTTGGCCACGTCGCCAAGGCCACGATTGGAAGCTCCAATCTATACTTCGGAATTTCCGATCCCATGCATACAACTACATGTTCAAACGTCAACGACACATCACAAGTGCGCATGGCCTAAGTCGATCGTAATTTCCGATCTCGCCTTTGGACGCTCCGATCTAGCTTCTAAACACCATCTCTTGATCCGATCACTTCAGATCTACCTATCTTGTTCGGACCTTCCGAACTTGGCCAAGTCCACTTCGACACTTTATGACGTCCTGAAGTCAATTTCTTGGTCCGATTAATCTAATTAAAATCACTTAATTAAGTTGAACCATTTAATCTTGTAAAATGGGACTGGGTTACTACAGTTCTCTTCGTGAGTCTTCAGTTGTCTAGAGGCATAGACAATCACATGCACATTCTGAGTCAACACACACCCTAAACCCTAAAGATAAGCATTGGTGTAGGCTATAAATCCACCAGATCCAGACGACAAAGCTAACACAAGAGCTGTCGTCAAACGATATCGCAACTCGCGGAAAATATCTGCACATTCCGTAGACAAAACAAAAGAAACATCTTTTTTCGTCAGCCAAGTAAACAGTCTAGCTATCTATGAGAAATTGTAGATGAAACAATGGTAATACCCTAGTAAGCCCAAAAATCTACGAATCTCAGAGGCTGTCGTCGCCCGCGACCAATTCAAAATTTCCTTTGTCTTTCTAGGATCAAGTGTAACTCGGTCTCTAGAAATCTCATAACCAAGAAAGACAACTCGGTCAATCCAAAACTTACTGACTTTTGCATACAACTGTCTTTCTCGCAAAATATGTAGGACTATCTTGAGATGATAAGCGTGCACGTCAATGCTGTGAGAGTAGATCGGGATGCCGTCAATAAACATGACCACAAACTTATCCAAGTATTCTCGAAAAAACCTGTTCATCAAATTCATGAAGACTGCAAGAGCATTGTCAGTTCAAAAGGCATCACTAAAAACTCATAGTGACCATACCTCATACGATTGTCTTCTGAATATCCTCGTCTCTAACCCGCAACTGATGATATCCGGACCACAGGTCAATCTTGGTGTAAGGCCCGAAAATATTAAGTTATTAAATTATGGAATTTAAGAATTAAATTGTGAGTTTGAAAATATTTATGAGTTTGAAAATATTTAATTTGAGATTTTTTGGATATTAAAATTTTAATTCCGGAATTCTGAAATTAAAATATTTAAAATATTTAAATTAAATATTTATGAGATTTAAAATTTAAATTCTACATTCTAGTAATTAAAAGGTTTGAAATTAGATTTAAAAATGTACTAGGGATTGATTTGAAAATATCAAAAAGTTCAGGGACTAAACTGAAAATTCCTTGAAATAATAAATTACATTTGTCGTGTATATATTAAATCATTTATTACAAAGATATCAATCAGATTTCAAAGGATTACACGAGAGGAATTTCAGAAAAACATCTTCAAGCCATTTTCTTTACTTCAAGCTTTGATTAAATTTGATCCGCCAGGTAGAATTCAAGATTGATCGTATATTTGCGATCCTGACGTCGACGGCTTTGTTTCGACATAAGTTTTATTTAGTTTTATAATGTTTTAGTTTTTAAGATTTGATTATATAAATATGTTCTAGAATATACGACGATAGCATATCTAAGACGGATCGAGAAAAGATCGTCGTTTGAACATATTTACAAATTTTAGAAGAATTTTCAGAATTCTGAAATTTATTGATGCTGATTTTCGAGATTATGAGATGGATATGATTGGGATATGAGGTAGATTTGATAGATATCTTGTTATAGTTGAAGTTTGGTTTACCAATTTCGAATCGTTATGCCGTCGGTTCAAGAATTGATTGAGTTTTGGAATACTTGATTGAACTAGGCATTGAATCTAAGATTGAAGATGATATTAAGCATATTTTAACACTTCAATTCAGATTTGATAAAAGGTATTCGAACTCGGGAATGTTCTAAGTTGAACCGATAGAAGTGGAGCAAGGTTTGTAGTGATTCCTACCTTGAAGATTAAAGATTAATTGAGCAGATTTTTGATGAAAAATTGTGTTGTGCAGCTATATCAGATTTGAGCAACCCGAAATCGAGATGAAAGGTATGAATTGACATCGATTAAGAAGGGAAATAATACTCGAGATAGATTGATATTCTCGAGTTCCTGTTTAAATCACATACTTGCATGTTATCTACTCTTGTTCGATTTATTTGATTTATATGATTTCGTTATTAGCATAAAATATGTTTACACTTGATTGAATAGCATGCATGATATATTTTTTATTTGTTTGTTTCGATGATTATCGATTGTATTTCATGATTTGAATATATGATGATAATGAGATTGCATGTAAGATTTTAGATGTTTTAAATCTATTTTTTTCTTATGCTATTGATTGATGAGTATGAATTATAATTGATGAATAGAGCTTGATGCATCTTGATATAAATGCATTCATCTTGAGCCCGAAATCTTGAATACAGAGGGCCGAATGGCCTAGAGTGCAAAGGACGTTTGGAGTCTATATTTGAATGTATAGGTTACGGATCAGAACCTATAGTCAGATAACTCAACATAGTGTCTCCAGAGTCCTGTGTTGAGATACTTCACATCCGCCTGAAGGAGAGTGTTGGTGGTAATGTGGTGAGATCTTTTCCCTCGGGATCCCAAGAACCGAGATTCAGATTTGAATTCAACATTTGATGGCCCCCTTTCTTCTTCATGCATTGAATTGATGGGATAACTATAGTAGATTATCTATGGTATTAGAATTATGTTTTTAATATGATTATATGAAATTACATGTTTATGTCGTTTATACTGAGAATAGTATTCTCACCGGAGTTATCCGGCTGTTGCTCTGTTTTGTATGTGTGCATTGCATCAGGTGGGGTAGGAGCGAGCCAGAGAAGACTTGCATAGTTCGATATTGAGATTTAGAAGTGGAGACTCGGGTTAAGAAATAGGTTGTTGTGAAATTCATATTTAGAAAGTCTTAAATTATTTTGAGAATTAGAAAACTAGACTTGAAGTTGATTGTATCACACTTTTGAATTTATGTATTAGATTATTAGATTTTGAACTTTATGTATTATCTTGGATCATGTGTTTAAAGTATTCTAGAATTGAATTTAGTTCTTTGAATGTTGAAAACACATCAGAATTATACATGACAGCACAAGAGGAGAATTTTTAATGCAGGGCACGGACCTTGGACTTGCCACCGTGCCTAGGTCTGTGTACCTTTGTATTTGCTTCAGGTGTGTATTAGCTGGGCAAGGACCCGGGATATACATCCGTGTCTGGGTTCGTGTACCCTTCTGTTTTTACAGCCAAAGAACTTTGGCTATAGATTAATGCACGGACTTGAGCACGGACCTGTGCACGGAGTCCGTGTATAAATCAGTAATTTGAATATTTTGAGTTTTTGGTGCACGGATCCGCGTATATTATTTTTAAAAAAATTGTTACTTGATTTTCTAATTAATCAGATGAATATTCAGATTGAATATTTTAATTAATGATGTTTAATGTTTTTCTTTTGCTTACTTATGCAGACTAATTATTGGTAAGTGATCATGCTTAACTATCAGATTAAGATTGATTTTGTTGTAAGAATTAAGATTAGCACCCGAGGTCCCAACAAAATGTGGTATCAGAGCATAAGATTCTTGGACTGAGATAGAAGTTTGTTAGTGGGGTAGATCGAGTCCGCATGAATTTATTTCTTTCGCATGAGATTGATTTTATTGTTTGATTTCATGAAGTCTATGCGAGCATGCTTTACTTATTAAGAATTAGTCTCTATGATTATGTGAATTTATTGTAAATCATGTATTTTTTTAAAACCAAATCAGAACCAATTCTAGATTAGAATTTGAATACTCAAGAGAATTCGTGAGTATAATATCAGAAGATGATCGAATTAAATTTGATGAATATAATATTTTGGTAAAGATATGTTATGTGATAATCTGAAATATCATGCAAGCAGGTGTGATTTTAAACCAAATGAATCAGACTGATTCTGTTTGAGAAATTGACAGCTCATAGACCTTAGGAACTGAGAATTTTGGAAAAAGACTAGGATCCTTATGTTTTGATTTATTGTATTGGCTCAGTATAACAGATATGCTACTCTGTCAAGTAAGAAATTGACTGCTTTTGAATTGAAAGAGCGGAATATGAGTGAATAAGAATGATTTAGAATCTGATTAGGTGATATTTACCTTCACTGCATAATGAATAATTATGATATTTCGGATATCTGCATGAGATTCAATGCAGGTTTGAGATAAGATAAATACGAAAGAGCCATATCAAGATTCATGATTTTGGCTATTAATGTTATGAGATTGAAATGACAAAGATGCAATCCGTTTTCAAGGCAGCTGAATTATAATTTCATAAAATCTGTTGAGGCCGGGATGGAATAAGGTAATATCTGATATTTTAATTCTTACCAATGATATACTTGATTATGATAGATGAACCTAAAGACAGAACAGAAATAAAACCTCGATATTGAGAATTTTAGAATTTCAGAAAAGTTCAGAATTTGATCACATTTGATCAACAACTGAAATGATATGGTAAGAATTCTTGAGGTAAGAATTATGTTGATCTTGAGTTATTAATTTGATGAATGAGGTGTAAGTTTTGGGAAGTGTTGTAAAACACTCGGAGACCAAAGCTAGATGTTTAAAACACCTATCCTGAGTAGATGATTTGATCTATCAGAAATGATAAGCTTGAAAGTGTTCGATACTAAACAGATTGTATCAGACTGCTTCGATCTATTGTGAGGAGATCATGATAATATATTGAATTCTCGAGAATTTATTGATTTATCTGGTACTGTTTTTGCAAGAATGATGAGATAATCGAGTTTTACATGAAAAATGTATTAAATTCTAGTATTGACTTGACTCGATGAGATATCATGAATGGGATTATAGAAAGAATATGAATTGGAGGAAATATTGAGGAGAAACTCAATTCCTCTAGAACAAAATGATGAAAATAGTATTTTGGGATGACACATAATTCAGTTATAGTTGAGCCTTCATTCAATTATTTTGATGATACTTGAATTTTATTGTAGTCATGTATTCTTGATTCACATGACATTGAATTTGATGATTCCTGTTATTTGGCATTGATAGATTTGATAGATATTTGAGCATGAACTTGGAAATTCATATTTCTTGAAACCTGAATCCTAATTCTGGACCTTGATATTGATTCGAGTGGATTTGATTATTTGATTCCCTGGTGATCTAGATTTCTTTGTTGCAATATTTGAAAATGCTTTCGAACTTAGTTTTTGTTCTAAACGATCAGCGTGTGTAGATATTTGATGATGAGGCCACGCTGTCAACCCTGATTTGGGTATAATTTGTGAATAGCTGTGAGATTGAATTGTTAAAGAATGATCACCAGCTATGATTTTTATTGATTGGCTTGCATTTCTTGTTCATGGAGCCTAATTTGATTCATTCATCCTTAGTATTGAGATTCAAGTGAATTGTTTTCACTTTGCAGAGATTGTTGACAAGAATTTATTCTATTTTGATGAACTTGATTGAGCGATCTCATTCGATATTATTTGATTCTAGATTAGAAAATCCTTAATTGTTTTTATGCATATATTCAGTATAATTGGATGTTGTGGGCTCGTAACTGATAGAGATTGATAACATTAATAGAATATTAGTATTTAGACAGAGAGTAGAAATCAAAATTCAGAATGTAGTGGATTTTCAAGTGTTGGTAGAGATAATCGAAGTTAATTATCAGAATTTGAACTTGATTGCTTGAATTTATAGTGGTAAGATAAGTTTAGAATTTCTGAATATATATTGAATTGTGATTGCCCATAATTGCGAGAACATATTATGAATTGCAGATGAATATAGGAAAATTTATAGTAAATTATATTTCATTCAGATGGCAGAAAGAAGTGTAAAGATATGAAGAATTAGTCGATTAAAAAAGAATAAGAGCAAGTGTGACAGAATTATGTCCTGATGTCAATAAGAAAAAGCAGAAAATTAAGTGACTAAGTGGTTTATTGCATAGTTTAGCCATTTCAGACTGAAATTGAGATCACATTGTGATAAGTTTGATCACGAAATTATCAAGATCATTGCGAAGGTTCGATGTAAGGTAAGTAGTTATTGACAGATTAATTAAGAGTGTATGTTTTTTATGTATTAGATGATATACGAAGATGACCATATGGCTCATATTAAGGCCAGAAAAGTGTAAGATTGCATGATATGCAAAAATCTATTATTCAGATCAGGAATTTAGATTTACTTTGCACTGTGGCACAGATTATCAGAAGCTTTGAGTATTCTTTTATATCTCAGTACAACATACCATCTTCAGATTGACGGACAGTCAGAGTAGACTATCTAGATTTTGAGGACACTCAGAGTTGTAGTGCTAGATCTAGGCACTAGCTGATAAGAAGTGTTGTCACTTAATTATTTCACAATAGCTATCAGATAGATATAGGGATAGTTTCGTTAGAATCATGAGAAGATAAGAGAGGTAGAATTTCCTTAGTGGGATATTGTCTTAAAAGCACCAGTTATTTAGCCAGATACGAGAAGAAAGATGGCAGAGAACTGAAAGATTTATTTGTATTGAATGAAAATAGCATCAGACAGATAGATTAAGCATGCGAATGATAGACGCAGATCTTAGAGCATTGCACAAAGTGATAATGCATACTTGAGATATTTTCTTTCAAACAATGAACTGAGTTGGAAGGAGATTTTAGATGTCATTGATTTAAATTTATTTGTATGAGATTCTAGACGCAGATAGAGATCTAGCATATAGATTAGTTCCCTACAGTTTTCTGAAGTAGAAAAGAGTGTCTAAGATACAAAGTATCAGCCAGATTCTTTTCTAAATACAACATTCAGATGAGACAGATATTGATACGATCTTGAGCTAGTTCGAGAATCCGATACCGATCATTGATCAAGAAGAGAAGCAGCTTAGAAACGATCCAATCAGCTAATCAATGCATAATAGAATCGACACAGAATTGGAGTAATAACTTACGAAATGGATTAAAATATGAGATAAGATATTCAGAGCTATATTATTGAAGTGAGTATTGCTTCAGTCATTCATTCAGTCTATCAGATTCACTATTCAGATGAAATGCGATTTCGATAACGAAATAATTTCTTAAAGGGGAGAATTATAAGTCCCAAAAATATTAAGTTATTAAATTATGGAATTTAAGATTTAAATTCCTAGTTTGAAAATATTATGAGTTTGAAAATATTTAATTTGAGAATTTTTGGATATTAAGATTTTAATTTCGAAATTCTTAAATTAAAAGATTTAAATTAAATATTTATGGTATTTAAGGTTTAATTTCTACATTCTAGTAATTAAAAGGTTTGAAATTAGATTTAAAAATGTAATAGGGATTGATTTGCAAATATCAAAAAGTTCAAGGACTAAATTTTAAATTCTTGAAAATAATGAATTACACTTGTTGTGTATATATTAAATCATGTATTACAAAGATATCAATCAGATTTCAAAGGAATACACGAGAGGAATTTCAGAAAAATGTCTTCAAGCCATTTTCTTTACTTCAAGCTTTGATAAAATTCGATCCGCCCGGTAGAATTCAAGATTGATCGTATATTTGCGATCCTGGCGTCGACGACTTCGTTTCGACGTAAGTTTTATTAAGTTTTATAATGTTTGAATTTTTAAGATGCTGTTAGCATTAAGATTTGATTATATAAACATGTTCTAGAAAATACGACGATAGCATATCTAAGACGGATCGAGAAAAGATCGTCGTTTGAACATATTTACGAATTTTGGAAAAATTTTCAGAATTATGAAATTTATTGATGCAGATTTTCGAGATTATGAGATGGATATGATTGGGATATGAGGTAGATTTGATAGATATCTTGTTATAGTTGAAGTTTGGTTTACCGATTTCGAATTGTTACGCCGTCGGTTCAATAATTGATTAAGTTTTGAAATACTTGATTGAACTAGGCATTGAATCTAAGATTGAAGATGATATTAATCATATTTTAACACTTCAATTCAGATTTGATAAAAGGTCGTTGAACTCGGGAATGTTCGAAGTTGAATCGATAGAAATGGAGCAAGGTTTGTAGTGATTCATACCTTGAAATTAAAGATTAATTGAGCAGATTTTTTATGAACAATTGTGTTGTGCAGCTATATCAGATTTGAGAAACCCGAAATATAAATGAAAGGTATGAATTGACATCGATTAAGAAGGGAAAGAATACTCGAGATAGATTGATATTCTCGAGTTCCTGTTTAAATCACATATTTGCATGTTATCTATTCTTGTTTGATTTATTTGATTTATATGATTTCGTGATTAACATGAAATATGTTTACACATGATTCAATAGCATGATATATGTTTTATTTGTTTATTTCGATGATTATCGATTGTATATTCATGATTTGAATATATGATGATAATGAGATTGCATCTAAGATTTTAGATGTTTTAAATCTGTTTATTTTTATTATGCTATTTTGATTGATGAATATGAGTTATAATTGATGAATGGAGCTTGATGCATCTTGATATAAAATGCATTCATCTTGAGACAGAAACTTTGAATATAGAGGGCCGAATGGCCTAGAGTGCAAAAGATGTTTGGAGTCTATATTTGAGTGGCATAGGTTACAGATCAGAACCTATAGTCAGATAACTCAATATAGTGTCTCCAGAGTCCTGGGTTGAGATATGCGACTTTGCAGCTAAGGTGGAGATAGGTTCCGGTGTAACTTTTTAGTATTTGGTTTGAGTTGTTGATACACAGTATTTCGATATGGTTGTATAATAATTTCAGATTTCTTTTGGGATGTTTAAGTTATTTAAGTTTCCGCTGATTTATCTTTGATTATGTTTAATTAAGTTAATGACATACCTAAGTTTTTGGTTAGTAGTTGATCACAGAGCTGGTCACTACAGTATGTATGTTTATGTATTGCATTATTATCTATCATATGATGTATTTTTATTCTGTAATGTTATATATGAACATGTGATAATCATGTTGAATCTGATATCCTTTGAGATAACCAGTTTTGTTGGATCGCCCAGCTCTTGATTCTTGTAACCGCGTGACATCCATTGGATCAATAAAGCAACGTGTGTGGTTACCCAGGACAGTGTTTGTCCAAGATCACTGTCGGTATTTGTGAACAGTACATTCGAAAGAGAAACTTGCAAGTTAAGTATATGGTTAATTATCAACTTATTAGTAGTGGACCCAGTAGGGTAACAAGTAAAATGATTTAAAAAGTAAAAAATTTAAACAAAAAAATATCAGATTAATTTTTTCGGCCATATTTTATTAATTAGTTTTTAAATACAAACTATAAAATTTAAAACAAACGACATATCCAAAAGTAAGCAACATGCTAGGTGTGAAAAAATAAGTTTTAGCTAACACTAACAACTAAAGAGATAAGAGAGAAGAATTAAATGAGAAAAAAATAGCTGACAATAATTTTTTCACCGTGTTTTACGCAAGTAATGTATAAACATAAGCCATATAAATTAAATTAATTAGAAAGATAAAAAAAAACCTCATTAATTAAAGTCATTAAACAAACAAGAGGATGTTTGTAAATTGCATATATTTATATATATAAATAAAAATTAATATTTGAAATCATAAGTTTTAGCTAACAATCACAACTAAAGAAATAAAAATAATAATTCAAATGGGAAAAAATAGCTCACAATAATTTTTTTCATCCTGTTTTATGTAATTAATGTTTAAACATAAACGATATAATTAAATTTATTAGAAATTAAGAAAGAAAACTCATTAATTAGCGTCATTAAATATACAAGGACAACAATATAAATTCACAATGAAACCTACATATTTATATATTACAGACATAAAATACACAAGGCAACAATGTAAGATGATCTCACGAGTTAATTTTGCGAGACAGATTTTATATTTGAGACACCGATGAAAAATATTAATCTTTATTTCAAAATTATTATTTTTATTTGAACATATAAGCAGAGTTGACTTTTCTTAAAGGTTTTCAGAACAAAGAATATTGACAACAGACATCACTTCACTCTAGATCATGTTATGATAAACGACATTCAAATTGAATATATTTCAACTAAGCAACAAGTGGCAGACATCTTCACTAAGTCCCGATGTTATGTTTTCATACTTCATGGTTTAGTTTATTTAAATTGATTACCCATTGACTCAGGGGAATGAAAATTAGAACGGATAATACATTTGTCAGCTAAATTTTAAAAATCCATTAGGTATATCTCGATTTTGAACTCAAGATGGTACCATTTGATTTTGAACTGAAGATGATACAATTCAATTTTGAAATTAAGCTGATACATATCAACATTTCAAAAATTAGTCTAATCTTATCCAATCGTTCAAAGTAATTAACATTTACATCGTAAATATTAATTCAATATGAAACACTCAAAATTATTTACTAATTTTAATTTTAATTTATTTTAATTTATGTTTTATTTTTACTATTTTTTAAAATTTCCCTTTACCTTTTAAAATTTTAAACATGTAACCACGTGGACCGACAAATTTACCTAAGTGAACGTATATATACTCAATATTTTGAAACTCAATCTCTTATTCTTATTGTTCCTAACAATAGTTGGAATTTTTGTTCTTAAGAATATATATCTACTTTAATTACTCAATGTTCTTCATTGCACAAATTTATGTTGCAACCATGTCTCTAATCACCCAAAATATTCTCCAGATCGACTTTCACACTATGTACGATCTACATGATGCTGATATGATAGAGATGTTATGATCTCTATAAGCATCTGGGATGCAAAAACTTTTGAGATGTGACAACCAGATCTAGGCGTCGCCCAAATTTTTCCATGTCTGATATAGTAGAAAGCTCTATTGGTGGGATATCAGTCTCCATTACTAAGAATTCATTCATCAAGGCATTTGCCTTACCCACACCTCCCAAATTTCTAGGCAACTTCGAGAAGAAATGTAGTCAATAAACTCCATAACAAATGTTCCTATCAAGTCATCATGCAAGAAAAAATGCATAAAGATGGAGTGCATACTTCGTGGTGATATTGTAGCAAGGTCTATTTTGGTGAAAGCGGGTCGTTTGATACCATCATTGTGGAAAAGCTGGATGTGACGACTGTTATCACTGCTGGATCCATATCAACTTATCCGAAGTTTTGTTCAAAAATCTCATTATATGATCATCATCCGTAGTTGCAATCTCAAGGTTCATGGCCCAGATCAGTTGTAATTTGAAGAATTTTGACATTCAGTTACTTCAACTCTTCACATGCACAAGATTTTGAATGAGAGATCCAATACAACATATTGGGCCAAGAATCTATATCGGCGGAGGTCTTGGTTTTCAAGACAGAATGAAGTTCAGCCGAGGAACCGGCTCAGAAGAAGCAGACCAGACCAAACCTCCCAAGACTCATCACACAAAGAATAAAAAGAGATCCAAGCTGATCAAACGTGTGATCACTCGAGCAATTCAACTCGCTCCTATTACAGCTATCTCAATCTCTACGATACGACATTGAATTGTGACCACGGGGAAGAATGTGGTCAAAACAGATTCTAGATTGGAACAGTTCAAAACCAAATAAAGGAAAACTGCAACTGTGGCTCATTCCAGTACCCAAACTTCAATCAACCTGAATCTCCAAGAAGTTGAAAACCAAATCCAGGAACATATGAAATGTTTTAATAAACAAGCGAAGTAAATAGAGTTATTTACTTTCAACATTTCAAGACTCGGAAGTTTCTACAAAGCCTTGTTGAACAAGCAAACCAGTTTGAACAGAAAAATATTGCGTATAACATTCGATCTGATGTACTCAAGGATTGTTCGAAAATATTCTCAATAAAGACAAAAAGGATTAAAGGAGCCGTTGATTTTCATATTTTGCTGAAGTCAAAATGACATTCGTTACACTAAACTATTTTTGAAAAGAAGACAAAGACACATGTTAAACTCTTAAATATCGTTTATTTTGGGACAAATTTAATCTACGAAGTCTCGATAAACTCAAATAAAAATGAGCAAGTAATAAATAGTAGATGCGTAAAATATGAAAGTGAACAACAAAAAATAATGTGTAAAAAACAAAAACATTTAAGTTATTTCACAACTATTACTCAGATATTTATAATAGTAATAGAATTGATAATAGATAGATTAATAGCAAAAATAAAGTATACTATGAAATTTTTTTTAATTTAAAGTATACATAAAATCCGTTAAAAAAAATTATACATAAACTATTTTGTAAAATTAATAAAAATATTGTGTATTAAATAAGTTAAATTATTTATTAAGAGAAACTCGAATAAGAAGAAAAAATAATAAGTAATATATGCACGCATAATATATAAAAGTGGAGAACAAAGAAATAGACAAATAGTGCGTAAAAAATATTTAAATTAATTTACAATTGTTACTCATATATTTATAATTGTAATATAATAATTAATAAATTGATTAATAAGAAAAAAAGTGCGATGTGAAATTTTTATTTTAACTATCTATAAATTTTTGTGGTACATAAATAATTCTATTTAATATTTGTGTCTCTGAACTTTAAAATTAATACAATCAATTTTCGTAATCAATTTGATGATTAAAATTAAAATCTTGATTTATGTTTCAATCTTATTTAAAATTTTAGTAATCAAAACATTAACCAAAAAAATTCAATCGACTAAACATAAGTACTGAGGTATAAATAAGTCAAAAAAATCAATACATTTTTTATTATAATCATATCTATGATAAAAAAATATAATAATTTTTAAAATGGATTATTTAAATTAGAAATATAAACATTTTATTCGATTATGTAAAGATAATGAATTTCTTTTAAACAAAGAAATATATAGAAAATTGGACGAGAGTTATAAATAAAATAATTCAGACAAAATATACATAAGTAACTCGGCGAAGATAAATATGGTCATGGAGTAAAAAAATTACATTTTTAGAGATTGTGATAAATAACCAAAAGTTATAAAAATAGTCAGTCAAAAATAAAAACATGTCTTTTTTTAAAAAAAATAAAAATAAAAACAAAAGATTGTTGCAAAACTATGTATTGCATGACCATTAGGGCCGAGAAATGCATTGTTTGTACTGGGTTGGAACAACAAAAAAAACTCCGAAACCAAGGGCTCTTGCTATAGCACAACGTGAGGAACTATCATTTCTATCGATATTGAAAGTATATGTTTATCAGAGAATTGAGATATTCTAAATATTCCATTAATTATGTACGGACATTTAAATAAAAATACTTATCTGCGTAAAAAATCTCAGACCTCGATTCGAATAGGAAGATTACACCATGTTAATGTTTCTTGGATGATCAACATCTCAAGGTCAGTCACGATGCACACGTTGAACTATTTATGCGGCTGAGAGCATTCACAACCCAGACACAAATCACAATGACACAATTGTCAAGTTTGCGTTGTACCACTGAGCTAATAGTATGTCATGCAAGCCTCCCACTCGGAAATAAAAATGATTTCTCTCGATTCTAGCCCAATAATAAAATTGATTTAGTTCGATCAAGCTAGCTATATGTTGTGTATTATCGACGATTTCTACATAAGGCGGTAAGATGATATCTTGAGCAGTTACATATCCAGGACCTCTGACACAAATAGACGCTTCACAAGTGCCATATAGATTACTTCTCAATGTCCCTGTGGATAAATAATTCTTTTGTATTCAAAACATTTGTCATAAGAGAATTTACAGTTCGGTTAACAGCACAAACCAAGCCGAAATCAATTATTCGATTTTTGAGTTTTTTTCATTTTCAATTTTCAATCAATTCATTTCTGTCAGTTAACTGAACCAAATAAAAAACCATTCTTGTTTATTTCACGGATATAAATTTCATCATTTATGAATAATTTGAAAATAATTCGTTTTGTTAAATACAAGTTAGAAATCTTCCTAACTTGAAATATATTGTCTTTTTTACATCAATGACCCCATGGATAGATTATGCTTGTGGATTCAAGACGAATTATCTCGCATGTTTGATATTTACATTTCGGTTAATCACCCAAACCAAAATTGAAATTCTAGTTTTAGTTGTCATGTTTTTTTCGATTTAGTTTGTTTTTTCTTTCGGTTGACCGAGACATACCAAAAATGATTTTTTTTCGATAACTACAAATTTGAAATCTAGGTAAATATATTTTAAATTTTATGAATTATGTATTTCATAAATTTTATTATTATTATATATTGTATTATTTATAATAATTTTAAAATTTATTATATTATACTATATATTAATATGAATAATTTGGCATTTTTGTGCCAAAAATGTCATAATGATAAATCGAGGTTAACCAAGTAAATTTACAATTTTATATATGTAGTAACCCATAACTCATTTTAAGATAATAATATGTTAAACATGATTAAGGGTTGGTAATTAATCAATTTCGGAGTGTTATTGGACTTCGAAAGAAAAATTTGGGCTTTTGACTTTGGACCGGATCGGAAGCTACGAACCCAGATCGGAAGCTCCGATCCTGGCCACTTCGGAAGCTCAGCGGAAGCACGAGATCGGAAGCTCCGATCCAGGAACGGAAGTTCCGATCTCCGGCAGCCAGCTTTGCTCGATGATTCAGCCGCGAGTTTTGACAAGTGTTGATCGGAGGTGAGATCGGAAGCTCCGATCGTCGGATCGGAAGTTCCGATCCTGGCGTGTCTTGCATGCACGCAATGAGCTGGATCGAAAGCTCCGATCCCGAAATCGGAAGTTCCGATCCTGGCCGGGAATTTTTCCTATAAATAGGTCTCGTTCGATTTCATTTTGAAATACGAATTTCCGAGTTTCTTTCTTCAGTTATATAGTGTGAGATATACACTTGAGGTCCCTATCGGTTATAATAGAGGTTCTGGAATAACCAAGGTGTGGTTATAGTCATCCGGGACTAGCGACTTCAAAGGGCTATCGACGAACGAAGGTATGGTCTGGGAATATATTTAAGTTTTGGGAGTACTTATTAGCTTAGTTAAGACTTATAGAATTTATGTAGTGATACGGTGAACTTTTGAATATAGGCTTGGAACCTAGGATCCTATTATACTTGAACTAGCCTAGAGGTACATACAAATTTACTGAGATTGCCAGCGAGTATACATGTTTATATGTTGCATTTATTTGGCATTATTATATGGCATGATGTATGATTTATCGCTTTCTATACACATATGTCATGTGCATATACACGTTGAGCCTATACCTTGATATACCTGATTATAGAGCCGCTCAGCTCTATACTCGATAGTCTGTCACTGAGAGTACCGCGACGGCGGGGGCATTTATGTCTGTCTACTCTGGTGTACTAGACGAGTGTGGTTGCACCCAGAGGTTGATCCGTGCGGTGGCAGCACTCATGTGGCACCGGTTCTGAGCATGACTTTTCAGATGACCCTGTATCAGTCATCATGTTGCATGCATTATATACATATGTTTACTCATGTTTATGTACTGGGTGTTAGCGCTCACATCCTAGTTGTTATCTTGGACACCCTATTCCATGGGGCAGGTCGCAGGATGGACAGAGCTGGTAGTTCAAGGCAGGACTAGGGGGCAGGAGTCTTGAGGATTTTATTACACAGCAGGATTCGATATAGCTGTATAAAGTTTACTGTTTAAGATTTCGATTTGGTTGTATCACTACAGATTTAAGCCTGGATTATGTTACTAAGCTAATATGTAAATTATGGTTTTGTTTCCGCATATTTTACTCTGTTAAGTTATTTTGTTGTATTAAGTTTAATGCATGCTATTAGTTGCCAATTAGTAGGTAATTCCATGCAGGGTCACTACATTTTTTGGTATCAGAGCATGCTTAGATTTTGGAATTAGTACTTGGGATTTAGTTTAGTCTTGAGTAATTCTTGCGCATTTGGGATTTTAATGTGCAATTCTTTTCAGGATATGACTGACGAGAGTCATGATAGTGTTGGCCAGGGAGGTGGTCATCATCATCGTCATCACCGCCATCATGATGATCAACATCGTCATCATGAGGGTAGACGTCGCTACTCTATTAATAAGTTCATGCAAGTAGGACCGAAACTTTTGGTGGGAGGCGAGAATCCTGAACAAGCAAGAAGTTGGATGTCTAAACTCGAGAGTACTTTTCGATCTTTCGATTGCATTGAGGAGCAGAAATTGGAAGTTCTAGAATTCGTTCTAGAGGATCGAGCACGTTTTTGGTGGGATGCCAAGGCTGCTCAGGCACGTACTGAGAGAGGACAGGTGACTTGGGGGGATTTCTGTTGGGAGTTTCAGAATTTGTATTTTCCTCCGGCTGTTCGCCAAGCACGATCTATGGAGTTTCTTACTTTGAGGCAAGGATCAATGACTATTGATCAATATCAGCAACGATTTCTTGATCTGCTACCTTTCAGTCCTCATATCAATGAGAGTGATGCGTCGAAGTATGATATCTTTCTACAAGGTTTGAACCAAGATATCTACTCTAAGGTTGTCTTCTGTGATGACCCGGTATCTTTTGAGACTTTAGTGAACCGTTGCCGTCTTGTGGAGACTAGCAACAGGCGTGCACAGTTGATGATGCCAGCACAACCTAGTGGATCTTTTGAGCCTCGAGCTCAATCTGTTGTGCAATCTGGACCTACGTCTTCTTCTACTCCTACTACTTCATCTGGATCTCGTGGTTCACGAGGTATGTTCCGTTTCGGAAAGAAGAAGAAGAAGGAGGAGTTTTGTAGTCATTGAGGAGGAAAGCATCCTGCAGCTTCATGTTGGAGAGCTACTGGTGCTTGTTATATTTGCGGTCAGCAGGGACATCTGCGGAGAGATTGTCCTCAGCACATGGGTTCTGCTAGTGGATCGGGATCACAGGTTGGATCTCAGGCTTCTATTGTTACGTCAGCAGCCAGCACCACAGAGTTCTTCTGGTTATCATCCACAAACTCAAGGGCAGGTGTTTGCTCTGTCTCAGGAGCAGGCTACAGAGGGAGGCGATCGCATGTTGGCAGGTACCTTTATGTTATGTGGTATTCCTGCACTTGTATTAATTGATACTGGAGCATCGCATTCCTTTATTTCTAGTCGCTTTGTTAAGAGACATAGATTACCTTATGTATCATTAGATATGGATTTAGTTGTATCTACTCCGTTGGAGCAAGAGATAGTAACTAAGCGTCTAGTGATGGGTTGCCTTCTGGAGTTTGAGGGTAATGTGTTAATAGCTAATTTGATGATATTAGCGATGGAAGATTTTGACTGTATCTTTGGAATAGATATGCTGACTTTGTATCATGCTACTGTGGATTGTTATCAGCGTCTGGTACAGTTTCATCCGGATGAGGGTGATAGGTGGTATTTTTATGGTGAGGGTACGCGACCTCTGATGCCACTTGTTTCAGCTCTGAAGGCATGTCATGTCTTGGAGTCAGGTGGGGAGGGATACCTCATCTATGCAGTTGATATGTCCACGAGTAGTACGGGTATCGATCAGTTACCGGTTGTCAGCAAGTTTCCTGACGTATTCCCTGATGAGATTCCTGGTTTTCCTCCGGTGCGAGAGGTTGAATTTGGTATTGATTTAGTACCAGGAACTACGCCTATATCCCGAGCACCTTATCGTCTGGCACCTTCAGAGATGAGGGAATTGAAACAGCAGTTACAAGATCTGCTTGATAAGGGATATATTCGTCTGAGTGTTTCTCCGTGGGGAGCACCTATTTTGTTTGTCAAGAAAAAAGGATGGATCGATGCGATTGTGTATTGATTACAGGCAGTTGAATCATGTCACCATCAAGAATAAGTATCCTTTACCATGGATTGATGATCTGTTCGACCAACTACAGGGTACTTCTGTTTATTCTAAGATAGATCTGAGATCTGGATACCATCAGATGTGGGTACAAGACTCAGATTTATCTACGACTGCTTTCAGGACCAGATACGGGCATTATGAATTTCTAGTGATGCCATTCGGTTTGACGAATGCACCGGCAGTCTTCATGAATCTGATGAATCAGATATTTCGAGAGTATCTGGATAGATTTGTCATCGTCTTCATTGATGATATTCTTGTCTATTCTCATGACAAGGATGAGCATGCACAGCATCTAAGGATTATTTTACAGACGTTACGAGATAAGCAGCTGTATGCGAAATTGAGCAAGTGTGAATTTTGGCTTGATCGGGTAGTGTTTCTCGGTCATGTAATTTCTAGTGAAGGAATATCTGTTGATCCAAGTAAGATAGAGGCAGTGCTGAACTGGTCTCGACCGACGACGGTTGTTGAGATTCGTAGTTTCTTGGGTCTAGCTGGATATTACCGTCGGTTCATCGAGAATTTTTCACAGTTGGCCAGGCCTTTGACTCAGCTTACTCGGAAAGATGGTGCCTTCATATGGTCCTCGGATTGTCAGGAGTCATTTCATGAGCTGCGTGGACGTCTTACTACTGCACCTGTGCTATCTCTACCTTCTGGATCAGGAGGTTATGTTGTCTATACTGATGCCTCTTGTCAGGGGTTAGGATATATTTTGACACAGCATGGACATGTTATTGCCTATGCTTCTCGACAGTTGAAGACGCATGAGATTAATTATCCAGTGCATGATCTCGAGTTAGCCTCCATTGTATTTGCGCTCAAGATTTGGAGGCATTATCTTTATGGCGAGAAATTTGAGATATTCACGGATCACAAGAGTCTGAAATATTTATTCACTCAGGCGGAGTTGAATATGCGACAGAGATGCTGGATGGATCTTCTGAAGGATTATGATTGTGAAATCAAATATCATCCAGGTTCTGTTAATCTTACTGCTGATGCCTTGAGTCGGCAGGTGAGACTTTCTGCACTTCAGACTAGTGAAGTATCTCATATGATTCAAGAGTGCTGTTCATTGAGTTTTACGCTCAAGCACAAGAAAGGGAGGAATGGGATTCGTTTGTATACTATTCTATCTGAGCCAGCATTGTATTCTCGGATCAGAGATGCTCAGATATCTGATGTTAAGACTCAGCGTTTGGCACGTCTAGCCAATGGAGTTAATACATCTGGATTCCATTTTCAGGCAGATGGTTTATTGTGCCTATCTAATCGAGTGGTTGTACCTAATGATGCGGAGCTCAGGAACGATATTCTTTCTCAAGCTCACAGGAGTCGCTTATCTGTTCATCCTGGAAGCATGAAAATATATAAAGATTTGCGAACTAGATTCTGGTGGAAAGGGATGAAGAGGAGTGTGTATCAATTTGTTTCGAGATGTTTGGTTTGTCAACAGGTCAAGGCTGAACATCGACGACCAGGTGGATTACTGCAGAATATTGAGATTCCCGAATGGAAGTGGGAGCATGTGACTATGGACTTTGTTACCCACTTGCCTATGACGTCACGTCAGTGTGATGCTATCTGGGTCGTTGTTGACCGTTTGATGAAATCAACACACTTTATTCCTTATAACCGGGAGTATTCTTATGATCGCATGGCACGCTTATATATCCAAGAGATAGTGTGATTACATGGGATTCCTGTGAGCATAGTTAGTGATAGAGACCCGCGATTTACCTCACGTTTTTGGGGTAGTTTTCAGGAGGCGTTGGGTACCACTCTGAGTTTGAGCACTGCATATCATCCGGAGACTGACGGGCAGTCAGAACGGACGATTCGTACGCTGGAGGATATGCTACGTTCTTCTGTCATGGATTTTGGCTTATCTTGGCAGGATCAATTACCTTTGATTGAATTTGCCTACAATAACAGTTATCATCGTAGTATTGATATGGCACCTTTCGAGGCATTGTACGGTCGATGGTGCCTTACTCCGTTATTTTGGGATGAAGTTGGGGAACAACAAGTCGAGGTTCCTGAATTGGTGCAGCAGATTGTAGACAAGGTAGATTTGATCAAGCATAGGATCAAAGTTGCTCAAGATAGACAAGCCAATTATGCTAATATTCGCCGCAGGCCACTACAGTTTGAGCCTGGTGAATATGTGTTTCTCCGAGTATCACCTTTCAGGAAGATGATGAGATTCGGCGTGAAAGGCAAGTTGTCTCCTCGTTTCATTGGGTCTTTCCAGATACTGGAGAAGATCGGAGATGTTGCATATCGTTTGGCTTTACCGCCAAATCTTTCCAGTATACATAATGTTTTTCATGTGTCGTTACTTCGACAGTATATAGCTGATGAATCTCATGTGATTCAGTCTACTGATATTCAGCTAGAGCCAGATCTGTCTTTTGTTGAACGACCAATCCGTATCCTAGACAGTAAGGAGAAAGTTCTTCGGAACAAGACTATACCACTTGTGATGGTATAGTGGCAGCGCCGAGGCGTTGAAGAAGAAACTTGGGAAACTGAAATTCGTATGCAAGCGGAATATCCTGAGTTGTTTGCTTTGTACTTTTGATTTACCATGTAAGATGTAATTACAGTTGTTGTAATAAAACATGGTTTGATGTTTCATATTGTTATCTTGATTTGTCTTTAGATGTTATTTCGCGGACGAAATATCTAAAGGTGGGGAGAATGTAGTAACCCAGAACTCATTTTAAGATAATAAGATGTTAAAAATGATTAAGAGTTGGTAATTAATCAATTTCGGAGTGTTATTGGACTTCGGAAGAAAAATTTGGGCTTTTGACTTTGGGCCGGATCGGAAGCTCCGAACCCAGATCGGAAGCTCCGATCCTAGCCACTTCGGAAGCTCAACGGGAGCACGAGATCGGAAGCTCCGATCCAGGAACGGAAGTTCCGATCTCCGGCTGCTAGCTTTGCTCGATGATTCAGCCGCGAGTTTTGACAAGTGTTGATCGGAGGTGAGATCGGAAGCTCCGATCGTCGGATTGGAAGTTCCGATCCTGGCGTATCTTGCATGCACGCAATGAGCTGGATCGGAAGCTCCGATCCCGAAATCGAAAGTTCCGATCCTGGCCGGGAATTTTGCCTATAAATAGGTCTCGTTCGATTTCATTTTGAAATACGAATTTCCGAGTTTCTTTCTTCAGTTATATAGTGTGAGATATACACTTGAGGGCCTTATCGGTTATAATAGAGGTTCTGGAATAACCAAGGTGTGGTTATAGTCATCCGGGACTAGCGACTTCAAAGGTATGGTCCGGGAATCTATTTAAGTTTTGGGAGTACTTATTAGCTTAGTTAAGGCTTATAGAATTTATGTAGTGATACGGTGAATTTTTGAATATAGGCTTGGAACCTAGGATCCTATTATACTTGAACTAGCCTAGAGGTACGTACACATTGACTGAGATTGCCAGCGAGTATACATGTTTATATGTTGCATTTATTTGGCATTATTATATGGCATGATGTATGATTTATCGCTTTCTATACTCATATGTCATGTGCATATACACGTTGAGCCTATACCTTGATATACTTGATTATAGAGCCGCTCAGCTCTATACTCGATAGTCTGTCACTGAGAGTACCGCGACGGCGGGGGCATTTATGTCTATCTACTCTGGTGTACTAGACGAGTGTGGTTGCACCCAGAGGTTGATCCGTGCGGTGGCAGCACTCATGTGGCGCCGGTTTTGAGCATGACTTTTCAGATGACCCTGTACCAGTCATCATGTTGCATGCATTATATACATATTTTTACTCATGTTTATGTAATGGGCGTTAGCGCTCACGTCCTAGTTGTTATCTTGGACACCCTATTCCATGGGGCAGGTCGCAGGATGGACGGAGCTGGTAGTTCAAGGCAGGACTAGGGGGCAGGAGCCTTGAGGATTTTATTATACAGCAGGATTCGATATAGCTGTATAAAGTTTACTGTTTAAGATTTCGATTTGATTGTATCACTACAGATTTAAGTTTGGATTATGTTACTAAGCTGATATGTAAATTATGGTTTTGTTTCCGCATATTTTACTCTGTTAAGTTATTTTGCTGTATTAAGTTTAATGTATGCTATTAGTTTCCAGTTAGTAGGTGATTCCATGCAGGGTCACTACAATATATGCTATAAACAAGGAATAACTTGTATTTTTAAATTAATAATAATATTTGACAATGCTATAGAAACAGGAACAAGTAAGTCTTTTCATTAAATTCATATATTTATAGATAGATTTTTACTATATTTTAGCATACTCTATTATGCTATATAGAAGGAATAACTTGAAAGTTTAAAATAATAATTATTTTTGACAATTCTAAAGAAATAAGAACAAGTAAGTCTTTTCATTAAACTCATATAATTTTAGATAGTTTTTTATTATATTTTAGCATACTCTACTATGCTATAAAGAAGGAATAACTTGAATTTTTAAAATAATAATAAATAATAATTTTTGACAATGTTAAAAAAATAGAGTCAAAGAAGTCTTTTCACAATTAAAAATAATATATTTATATATAAAATAAAATAGGAGAAGAAGAATAGATAGATAGATATGCTATAAACAATGAATAACTTAAAAACCAAATTGCATGAGTAGGAGAAATAAATGCAATAATTAAAGTGTCTTAATCATGTTATGCAAAATGACACCAACACCTCCATAATTTTTTTAACAATGCTAAATAAATAGGTACAATCAAGTCTTTTTACAATTGAAGTCACATATTTATATATGTAATAGATATCTTTAGTTAAATCTCGTTGAATAAATAAAGTGACAAAAAATCCTAAATAAATTTATTTATAATTTTATTGCGAAATGTCATTTTCACAAGCTTCATTATTACAAAAAAAACTCGCTAATTAAAATTGGCGATAAAAATATATAACATAAGATTAATCAATGAGATTTTATTTGTCAATATGAAAATTGTCTCATCTTCGTATATATACACATTTATATATTATATAATATAATATAATTAAAATTATATTAGACCATTTTTATTATTTATACTAAATTATAATGAAAGAGACGTGTAAAATCAAAATATAGTTTTGGTTTCTTGAGTTTTACTATGCTGCCTACCTACCATGCCCATCAATGATGTTGCACTATTCTATTGGACCTGCAGCTTATCACATCTTTATCACATCCAATAGAATAGTTTCATATCATTGGTGTGCATGGTAGGTGGGCATGATAGGTGGGCAGCATAGTAAAACTCTTGGTTTCTTAAGATTTTAACACATCACGATATATTTAAATTCAAAAATTTATAACACCTGAAAAAATAAAAAAAAAATTAAAAGCCTAATAAGTAATGATAAACTCACTTGATAAAAAAAATAAATATTTATTATATATAAAATAAAAATTTATAATCAAATGATACATTACTACAATACATATATAATAAGAAAAAATAAAAAAAGTTGTATTATCAACATGTTAAAAGCCGATAGGCTTTGTCCCATATCGGATTTTAATTTTCAATATACAATCCACTATTTTTCCTTTTGTTATTTAAATCCACTTGTCGGGCTTTGGGTGTTGAGGTCTTAAGGGATGACTTTATTGGGCTGGCTAAATAAACAACTTATATGGTTAACCAAAAAATAAAAAGGGTTGGGCTACAACCCAGGATAGCCCAGCCTTAGATACGTCTCTGCTGATAACACTATCATTAAACCCAAATATACACTTTTTTTTAGCCCACAAGGGCATAGGCGAGTTGGTAAGGCCTGAGTTGACGTGAAAAGAAATTTCCCAGCGTTGCGGGTTCGATCCTTGTGTGGAGCATATTTCTTGCTGAAATATTGTGGGGGTATGATCTGGGGGTTGACCATGTTGCTCCCTTCCTCAGGTCCCTGCCGCTCGTGCACATCCTGTTGGAAAATTTTTGAATGAATTGGTGGAATAAAATGACATGAAATGGGCTTGGAATATTTGTCCAAAAGGCTTGTCCCAATTGATGCAAAAATTCAAAATTTGGTGAAATAAATTGGAGAAAAATGGGAAATTGGTTGTCTCACATTGGAACAACTTCAATTTGTTGCTCACCTTATATAATCCAACTTTGGATTATGGGATTGGGCCTTTAGGGCACCAGATGTTTTGTAAAGGGGCATGACGCTAATCGATGCAACAAACACACACGCGCGCGCGGCGGACGAGGCGAGGCGGCGAGGTCTTATGATCAATTATTCTTTTTGGATAAAATTTAATAGAGAAAAAAAATATTATTTATTATTATTTTAGTGCGCCCAAGCGGTCATAAATGACCGACCGAACGCAGCTCTCACCTTGCGAGAAAGTGGGCTTCAAAAAAGTTGGGCGCCCAATCGGCCAAATTATACCGACCGAGCGCACCCTTCTTTTTCCGAGGCAGTAAGTGTGGCCAAATTAGGGCACCCGGGCGGTTAAAAATTACCGACCGAGCGCGCCTTCTACAGTCCGAAAAGTTGCATCTATTTCTATGCTTTTTCTGTCACGGGTTGCATCCCTAGGCCTTTCAGACGTGTTCCTTGGGGGAACTCAGTTGATATATATGACATATATTACGCAGAGAAACATATAGAAAGAGATTTGATAACATCAAACGATTGATTCTCTGAGTTTCTCTGCATATTCATCCCTTTCTCTCACAAAGTAAAAGTTGACATTTATTTTCGTTCGACGAAAATCAAGATATTTGTTGTGTTCTTATATCTCGATTGTAAAGTCGTTGTATCTTAGAGACGATTGCCGCCAACGTTTAAGCACTGTTAACGGGCAATTTTGTCTTGCGGATAGAGAGATTCTCTCGCATCGACTTTGTTCATCATTGTTGCTGCTTGTGTTGTTGTTGTCATACAAGTTTTCAAAATTTGGAATACATCCTAATAACACATCCCTCGATTTAACACCCGCATGAGCCAATGGGTCTCTTACTCATGTGGGATGGGGTCTTCTTCGGGATCACCCCTTAAAAAAATACACTTTTTAAGATAAAAAACACTCAAAATTTTGAATTAAAATGAGCAATAAAAAAACGATATTGTAGATGTGCGCATATTATCTATACAATTTATAGTGCCTAGCTATACTATTATATAATAAAGAGGACTTAGAGTAAATAATTTTTTGACAGTAAAACTCGCAACTTTATTTAGAATAAGACAAATCGTCTGTTACAAGATCTACTAACCAAAATGAAAAATTTTCATGCTCCCACAAAAAAGATAAGGGAGAGGAAACAACAAAAAAAGCAAGTTTATGAGTCGGGATGGGCATCGGTCGGTTTGGTTCGGTTTTATTCTATTACGGTTCGGTTTTTTCGGTTTTTTTTTCAAAATCTTTGGTCCGAAACCGAACCATTTTATTATGGTTCGGTCCGGTTTTTTTGTGATACGGTTCGGTTTTTTTGGTCGGTTTTATACGGTTTATGTAATGAATTAAATTTATTTTGCACGACTGCAAATATTAATTTAGGGACAAAAAAATTATGAATTTTAAAATAATTATGGATTTAAAACTAAAATGAAAACCAAAATATAAAAAGGTTAATACTAAAAAAAAAATTAAGAACTAAAACGATATCTCACTTGATGCATGTAATACATAATAGAGAATTAATAACAATAAAATATAAATTATTCCATTAGAATTTACAATATGAACTTCAATTAAAACAATAAAGCGACTATTAAGTTCCATAAAAATCATATTTAATTAAAATAGGCTTACATCTTGTAAGAAAAAAACATAGAAGTGATAAAAAAAGGCCCATTTGTAAAGCCCAATGGTCAATATCCATAAAATTTTTATTTTAATCAAAATTCGATCGGTTCGGTTTTTTCGGGGCATAAAATCGAAAACCGAACCGAAAAACCGGTTTTCATACATTTTAAAACCGAAATCGGCCGAAAAATCGAACCAAAAAAACCGAATTTTTCAGTTCGGATGGTTTTTTCGGTTTTAACCAAATTATGTCCACCCCTATTTATGAGCAACTATGAAATCAGCGTATAATTTTCGATAAACCAAAACTATATTTATAAAATTACAAAAACATTTCATCTTAATAAAAAAATTATTTTAGTGGGTGTTTGGCTAGCTTATAAGCTCTCCAAAACAGCTTAATAGTTCATTTTTTGTTTATCTATAATTATCATATCTAATATATAAAACATTGTTTCATCTTTTACTATACTTTTGAATTTTTAAACGAATATATCCCATTTAACATAAAAATATATATTAGCATACCTTTATGAAAAAAATATTTTATTTTATTTTTAATATCATATGTACAAGTTTCACAAAAAATATAATATTTTAATATCTTTAGGCCGTGTTTGTAAATCTAATAATAATTTATTATTGATTTTTCTTATTCTTTAATGTTAAACATCATTTATTTGAAAATACTATAAAATATTATAATGTATGGAGCATATTATATAAAAATCACTAAAATTTTTTATTTTTTAAAATCTCAAGTGTTTTTTATTCTGTCGTGCAAACCCACTGTCATATCTAAATCAATTTGAATAATAAAAAATAAAAATTTCAAAATAAATAATACTAAGTTTATTTGTCTTACCAATAAAACGTGTAATTTTAAGTAATTATACTTGTATTATTAGGTAGGAAAAATTAACGTTTTTAGAGGTTCACAATCAAACTAACATTAAATTATTAAATTAAAGCCATTGACAATATAGAAGCAATCAATTTATTATGTAAATAGTTCGGAATAGATTGTTAGGAAAATTAAGATACATCTATAAGTAATAGTTTATTAAGACTAGTGGCTTGTACATGTTATGTGTGTGTTTGTTTTGTTAATGTGTATAGTATTAAATTATAATTTTAAAAGATAATTTATATGCAATAGTTATTATTATTTTGTTTTTTTAAAATAAAAAAAACGAGCCTCTCAAACAGATAATCATAACAAGTGACTGGGCACACACATTGCGTGTGTAACAATATACATGATATTAAGTACAACATTTAACCCACTTATTTTTAAAGTAGTTTCTTATTATGGTATTGGTGAAAAAAACTAATATTTTAATGAGCTTTAAGAATGGTTAAAATACCGTTAAAAAAAAAAGAATGGCTAAAATTACAATTTTGTATTTTGTAGCAATTGAAAAAAAAAATCATATAATTATAATAATGGAGAATAAAAGTGATATTTTATTATTCAACTTGTGCAGAATTATATACAAGTTTAAGCATCTAAATAAGCTAAAGATACATACAAATAATTGCCTAATAGATACAACAATGTACAAGGTAAACAAATCAATGAGAAAAAAATATTTATATTGGTAGATATGCTAACATGCCCCCTCAAGATGGAGGTTCCAAGGAAACACCAATCTTGCAAATGAGATCTCGAAGACGAGTGCCTGATAGTGGTTTGGTTAGGGCATCAGCAAGCTGATCAGCAGAGAAAACATGCGAAATGCGAAGTTTGGAGCGCTGCACTAAGTCACGAACAAAGTGATAGTCAATAGAAATATGTTTCATGCGCGAGTGAAAAACTGGATTGGCACAAAGATACGTTGCACCAATGTTGTCACTGTAGATCACTGGGGCAGCTGGAAGAGGAACTCCAAGCTCATGGAGAAGCAAGCAGAGCCAAGATATCTCCGCAGCGCCTGTGGCGATGGCTCGATACTCTGCTTCAGTAGAAGAACGAGCCACAGTGCGCTGCTTCTTCGAACTCCAAGAGATAGGATTTGCACCAAGAAAAATAATATACGCAGCATTGGAGCATCGATCATTAGGATTTCCAGCCCAATCAAAATCAGTGAAGCCATGAAGGGTGTGAGGCCTCGGTTTTAATCCTTTAATCTTAAGATAATGTAAACCATCATCAACAATAATTCAAAAGTCAAGACAAGACAAATTTTTTTTTTAAAGATGCAAGACAAAAAGTCCATGCAATCTAAATCAATTCCAATACTCAAATCATAACAACATGATTCAAGATGCAATACAATGCAATGCATGTCTTTAAAATCGGGTTCTCAAATCTGATAATTCCATGAAACGATTCTCTGTTCTGGTTGGGATCCCAAGGACAAAATATCACACAACACACCGACTCTCCTGATCGAGGTGGAAGGTGTATATTTCGATCCTCTAGACTCTGGGGCATTCCATAGAGATTTGATCGAAAAATGGTAGTAAGTCGCCCACCAATGCCACTCGACTATAATCCCCAGAACGTCTAAATATCTTGGGCCTCCATGCCCTCCAAAACAACAAGGCTCAATATGAATGCAAGTGCAATTCAAACAACAAACAACATAAACTTCAAGTAGCATGCAAGTATGTGATTTTCCCTAGGACACTCGAATCAATCCGGATTCGAGTTAATCGTCCTATTCCATTCCAAAGTCATCTTTTACCTTTCTCGATTCGAAGTAGCTTCCAATCTCGATCAAGCTACAATATCAAAAATTCCAATCAAAATCCAATAGAATATAATTCAAACAAAACTATCTTCGAATAAAGAACTATACTATACCGTCTTCAATCCTCCAAAAATCCAAACTCCGAATTCTTCTGAGCCTATCGTTCTTCAATCTATATGTAAAGAAGTAGTCAAAGAACGAGATTAACATACAGCTCGATCGAAGACTCGACTCAAACAATTCAAATCGATTGACAATCCAAAACTCAAACCAGCGGTATAATGGCTGTATTCTAATCAAATCGGAAACACAAACAACAATATATCGAACTAAACAACTCCAAACAACCATAATTCATCAATTTCCATCCAAATCCATCAAATCCCAAAACACTATTTTCAAAATATACTTCCAAAAATCATAACAAATTCAAACGACGCTCTTTTTCAATTCCGTCTGAGAATAAACGATCTATCTTAGCTCAAGAACAACATATCCGAATTTCTTTTGATTCTAAAAACATCCAAAAATTGAAGTATATTGGATCGAAGAAAAAATTACGGCATAACGGAGCTCTCGTAGCCGTGATCGCGAATATGTCTTCAAAATGAAATTCTATCGAACGGATCGAGCTCGGGGTGAAATATGAAAGCTTGAGAAAGCTTGGAGTCGGCTTCAATGGAGGGAGGAGAGTTGGGGGAGGAGGTGGAATGAAAAAGAAAGGCCAACCCAAGTATAAATATCTAATAAAGTCCAATTTTGCATTTTAGTCCCTGAAATTTCTAAAAATTGCAAAGTAGTCCCCGATCAAAAACAAGTTGATCCTCAAATTCTAAAATCTCTTATTATCTCAAATAATGTCAATTAAGATAATTTCGGGGTGTTACAATTCTCCCCCTCTAAGAATAGATTTCGTCTTCGAAATCTAATACGGTTCAATCTCAAAAGGCTAAGGGATAAAACCCAAAACTGCAAAAGAATTCATCTCTCAGACAATAAGTCCAGAAAACGTTGTCTCAAAACGGACTCTGTCTCCCAAATCTCTTCTTCAAGTCAGTAACAGCTCCACTGCACTAACACAAACTAAATCGGTTTGTCTTAGAACTGCTTCTAATTCTGGTCGAAACTCTGAATCAGTCATCTCAAGAAATTTTTCATCTCCACAAATCTGGTCTCATCAGCTAAAGAGCGAAAGAAATTCTGATCTGGTAATCCAAAAACAAGGACCTGGTGATAATCCACATCAAAAGACGGAAAACACTTCGTGAAAACCAGAAAGAGACGAAATAAAACAAGTCTGTAGGCAAGATCGCTCATCATCTCCACACTCTAATGAGATTCAAACAATCCCCAAGACGATTTGTCTCTCTTTTCTCATATCTGACTCTCCTCTAAAAGTTGAAATCTTCCGAAAACACCGGTCTCACCGATCAAAATATGAATATCTGCATCTAAACATCCGTATACTCTGACCGTGTACTCCAATTCGTCCTCATTCCCAACAGAAACCTTCATTTATTAATCCAAACCTCGAAATCACATCTGGTCCCAATCGGGGAAACCAGAAAATCATCCCGATTCCATCGAGATTTCCATTTTCGCTCATACCAATCATCGAAAGAATGCTATTTGAGATTCATCTTGTAAGGCCCGAAAATATTAAATTATTAATGATGGAATTTGAGAATTAAATTCCATATTTTGGGAAAATATTGATTTTTTGAGATGTTATGGAAATTATAGATTTAGTTTTCAAGCCGGAAATATATAATTTGAGAATTTAAAGATTTTAAGATTTAAATTCCGGGAATTCTTAAATTAAAAGATTAAATATTCGATTTGAATATTTATGGAATTTAAGATTAAATTTCAAGTTTCAAGAATGAATATGATTTAATTCGAAGGTGAAACCCGATCAGAGACTGATTTGAAATATCGAAGTTTCAAGGGCTGAAGTGCAAAAGGCCGGGATTAATTGATTTAATCCGAATATATTTATTTTTAATCCGAGTATATTTAATTTGAGAATATTTAGAGTTTTGATTTAAATTCTAATATTCTTAAATTATTTAGGATTGGAATTGAATTAAAAAGAAGGCTGAGGACTGAATTGCAATTTACTAAGTTTCAGGGGCTAAATTGCAATATTGATTGAAGTTATCAGAATTATTATGAGATTATCATCATGTCAACGTGTACAAGGCATAAGGAATTCAGAATTTTGAGCAGAGAAGCCGAAGCCTTTTCTTTTCTTTGAAATTCTGATTTTCAAAACCTCGTAACTTTTGTTCCGATCGTTCGATTTCAATTCCGAAAAGTGTTTTGGAATCCTTGCGACGAGGACTTCGATTTGATGTAAGTATTGTGAGGATTCTGATATATTTCGAAATCAGTATGTTGGAAAGATCAGACGTTGAGCATGTATCTTGATTTTTATGGTTTATATCTTTCCGTATCGATGTCGAATCGGTTATTTGAAGTCGTATGAATTCTAATGAGTTTTTACAGCATGTATCTCGAATTTATACTTCTGATATGCTGAGAATATGATGTTATTTTGCTGATATGTGGATGAGAAGCCATAATTGAAGTTGAAAATGGTTTCGATATGTCGTCGGTTACCGATTTTAAATTGCTACGCCGTTGATTTGTGTATTTGATTGAGTTTGAGTATGGAGTGTCGAGCCGAACATGTTTGTAACTAGTGCTGATGGTTATAGCATTTGATTACTTCATTTCAGCGGTGATAAGATGTGACTGGAGATTGACGACTTTGAACCGAAGAAAGATTTGAAGAAGGTTTGAAATGATTTTGATTGAAGATCTATTGATGATTTTGAATCGATTTTGAACTGATTGAATAAACTGACGTTTGATATGAATGTTTTGATGCTATATTTCATATTTGAAGCATTCAAAACCAAAGAAATACAAAGGTATAATGACGACATCGTGAGTCAGGGATTTTGAAACTCGAGAATGATGCTTCTTGAGTTGTCCCATAAAAACCACATACTTGTTTATGTTTCGATTTGATTTTGATGTTGTAGATCCATCTCAGGTAGTGGATCTTTGATTTTGAGTCGATATGATTATGATACGATGATGATATGAATTGATTCTATGCCAAGATCTGAGGCGATCTTATTTTCTATTCTGAGATGACTACGATAGATGGATATCCATGTCAAGATCAGTTACGAATCTTGATGGCAACGACAATTCTTGATCGATATATGCGTTATTTACTCTATTGTTGAGTCGTTTACGATTAGAGTTGATATGATCTATTTAACGCATTTATATGTCGATTATACTGGGAATGTTTTCTCACCGGAGTTTATCCGGCTATTGCTTTGTTTTGTATGTGTGCATTGCAATAGATGGGGCAAGAGCTAGCCAAGGTCATCGAGGGTAGCTCCTGAGAAAGGATAGATATGTGGACTTGGGTTGTGTAGCTGATTTGATGAGTTTAGAAGACTAGCAAGCATGTTGGAAACACTTATAAATGTTGTTCTTCAGAAGTTGATGAACACCTTGTATAGTTTCATGCTTTTGTTGGATTTCTAATGGTTGGTTTGATGTATCAACTTGTTATAAACATGTTTAGATCTTGTTCTATGTATGTTTGCATGTTTTGGGACATCATTATATTGAATTGGAAGGGTTGAAAGGATCAAATTTTGCTGTAAAAAACCAGAGCACAAGACTGCCCAGAGTTGTGCTCGGTCTGCTCTTTTTAGCAGACCGAGCACAGCCAAAAATTTTCCAAATTGAGAGTTGGATTAGAGGGGCAAACGGTCTGCTATTTTTGACCGACCCCACGCACCCCTATGTGCTCGGTCTGCTGTTTTTGACGTACCCCGCGCATTCCCCTTTGAATTTTTTTTTTGTTTGATCTTATTCCTTCCTTGTTTAATTATTGATGTTTAAGTTCTAATTGCCCTAAGAATGAGATTAGCAACCCGAGGCCCCACAACAGGTTGTATCAGAGCGTAAGTTTCTTGGACTGAGATAGAAGTTGAGCGGAGTAGATTGAGTCGCATGCATTGATAGTATTGCATGATTATGCATTACTTGATTTGATGATTTGATAAATTGCATGTGAGCATGATCTACTCTTGAAATTAAACTGCCTGATTTACTGATTTGTAAATTTTTGAATTTTCTTACTGATTTGTTATAAGATTTCTTCGGGTGATGTAAGCACCCAGAAGTGAATAGAACAGTGTTCTTTGGGTGATGTAAGCACCCCAGACTGAACAGAATTGTATGGTCAGATTGAACAGAACTATATTGCTCAGCTGAATGAAGTACCTCCGATTGAACATAACAGTTTATCAGCGAATGAATAGATGTTATTGCAGGTAGAAGTTGTTTTGCAGAGCTGAATCAGTTGTGCCAATCTTTTGAATATACAGATGTATGATGCATCAGATTGATTATATACTAACTTCGAAACCTAACAGCCAACTGATGTATTTTGATGAAGAAGCTCAAGATTGAGTTGTTTATTATGGCTTGAATTTGAAGATTATGTCTGAATAAATGTTGACTACTGAAATATTTTATGAAAGATATAGACAAGGTCATTAGAACTGAAGCTGAATGATGACGCAGAAGGAATGAAATTATAGATATGTCACAAGGTGTGAGATAATCACAACTTTAACTACAATTTCTATTCCAGAGCAGATATGAAGAAAACGAAATGAAAGTAGTTTTTTAACTCTAGCGGACCGAGACAAATTTATCTGAGTCTGAGTGCAGAGTATGATAGAAATTATTACACTCATTGTGAAGGGAGATATCCTAGCAATCAGTGTAAATACATTTCAAGCAGATGTGCTAGAATATGTTTGAAGCAAATTAAATTCTGAGAAGATTCGAATGAAAAACAGTTCCAGAAATATACAGAGGATCAGAATGAAATTTTAGTAGCCCGTAAACAAAATCAGTGATTAAGAGATTAATCAACGCTAATTAAATAGATTGGGTACCGAACGGATCGGAAGTTCCGATGCAGGATCGGACGTTCCGATCAAGATCGGAAGCTCTGATCAGGATCTGAAGCTCCGATCACCCCTATCCGAATTCAACCAGTGATAGTTTGACATGTGGCAGATAACGATGTTCGGAAGCTCCGATGGCAGGATCTGACGTTACGATCGAAGATCAGAAGATCCGATCGAGGATCGGAAGTTCCGATCGATGTCTATAAATAGAAGGCCGAGACTTCACTTTTATTTGCCAATTCCGAGAATCCCTCTCTATTCCAAACATATTTGAGTAGTTCTAGTCTTCATAGACTTGACCCGGGGGTTGGCGAGGCGTTCGATTGTCGTAGCGGAGTTGTGCCCAAGTTCTGGAGGCATCGACATCAAAGGGCTAACGACGGACGAAGGTATAGCTTTTGCTTCCTAAAAATATTTAGGAGTATGCTTTAGCTTAGTTAAGGCTTTTAGAGCGCTATAATGATAGTAGTATCATTTGGCAGTGTATAGCAGACTATAAGCGTGGACCAAGAGTTGGTAGAGCTTGCACTGATTTGAGGTACGAAAGTACTGTTCGAAATATCCTGACTGAGTATGCATGTATTATGTGACTGCATGGTTTATATGTCATTGATTTATGTTGCATTCATTTTCATACTGAGCTATCTCCTTCGAGATGTCTATTAGTAGGGTTGTACCCTATCCTGTTAGTGGATGGACTTCCATGGCTTTGGGTCCGATAAATCCACTGGTATTATGGTATGGGAGCCACCTCCGGAAGCGACGGCACAGCGTGCTACATACCAGGGCCCGGTCTGTCTTTGTATCTGATCCTTGACCTCGAGTTATAGGGAGTTCACTTTGCATGCATGTATACTCATACTCTCGTACTGAACGTTTTATGCTCACGTCTCGTACTCTGTGTTTCTGGACACCCTATTCCATGGTGCAGGTTTGCGATTGGACGAGGCGGGTGGATCCAAGAGGGGCTAGGCAGTGGTTGGTCAGCTGGAGCTTTGCCTAGGTTTTATTCTGTTGTTATTTGGATTAATACAGCTATTCGATCTGGTTGTATAATATTTGGGTATGTATAGATTCCTTGCCTTGGGATTATATATTGTTTTTGGTTTCCACAGTTTTATTCTGATATCCATTTAATTAAGTTAATTGCATGCCTTAGTTCTGTTTAGTAGGTGATCCAGGTAAGAGTCACTACATTTATGGTATCAGAGCATACAAAGTATTCTTGGGATTTAGATTCTACATAAGATAACTGTTAGGTTAATTTTGTAGATGGCAGATCGTGATGACCAGAGTTCTCATGGAAGTATTGGGGGGCGTTGGGGTGATGCCGACCGGGAGCCTCGTCGGGAACGCCGCCATCGTCATCGAGATGAGGACCGTTTTAGTGTACGTCGATTCTTGTAGATGGGGCCTAAGCCCTTGGTTGGAGGTGAGTCTCCGGAGGATGCGGAGAACTGGTTAGACCGCATGGAGATGAATTTTCAGACTTTCCAATGCACCGAGGAGCAGAATATGGAGACCCTTGGTTATCTTCTGGATGGACGTGCGCGCATGTGGTGGAGGTTTACTTCTGCACCTTTTGTTGCGGCGAGAGGAGTGGCCACCTGGGCCGAATTCCGCACAGCATTCCACAAGCGTTATTTTCCTCCTGCACTCCGTCAGTCGAAGGCGGGCGAGCTACTGAGTCTGCGACAGGGAGCCATGTCTATTGATGAGTATCAGCAGAAGTTCTTTAATCTGCTATTCTATTGCTCCGAGATTGCTGATAGCTCTGGGATGAAGTATAATCTGTTCCTTCAGGGCCTTAACCCTGAGATCCATGAGCGTGTGGCGGTCGGCGATGACATGTCCTACGAGGGTTTGGTGAGCCGTTGTCACCAGGCAGAGGACAGCATTCGGTGGAACAGGTATTTCTCTCAGTCGAGACCTGCTAGTTCTTTGGGTCCCCGTGCCCAATCTTTTAAGAAGTCTGGATCTACTTCTTCTTCCTCTGGCTCTGCTGGTGTTGTCCGTTTCGGAAAGAAGAACAAGTGTGATCACTGTGGGAAGAACCATCCATCCGACAAGTACCGTAGAGCTTCTGGAGCTTGTTTTCGTTGCGGTGAAGTGGGTCACATCCGGAGGGATTGTCCACTATCTGGGGGAGGCGGTTCTGGTTCTGGTTCTGGTTCAGGATCTGGTTCTCAGGCCACCGTTCTGCAGAGGTCGCAGGGATAGCCTGCTAGGAGTTCTCATTTGAGGCCACGAGCTTCTGGCCAGGTGTTTGCCCTGAGACATGATCATGCAGTGGAGGAGAATGAGAAATTCATCGCAGGTACATTTCTGCTTTATGGTATACCTGCTCTTGTACTTATTGACACTGGTACATCTCACTCCTTCATTTCTGCACGTTTTGTTAAGAGGCATAAGTTACCATGCATTGCACTAGACGTAGTGATGTCTGTTTCTACTCCGATGGGCCAATATGCTTTGGCTAAGCGTCTAGTGATGGGTTGCCCTTTAGAGTTCGAGGGGAACATTCTGTTAGCGAATCTCATGGTTCTTGCGATGGACGAATTTGATTGCATTCTGGGAATAGATATGTTGACTACCTATCGAGCTTCAGTGGATTGCTATCAGAGATTAGTACGCTTTCATCCGGAGGGGAGTGATAGCTGGTTTTTCTATGGAAAGGGAGCGCGACCCCCGATGCCTTTGGTATCAGCTTTGAGAGCCTGTCGAGCTCTAGAGTCTGGCGGGGAAGGCTACCTTATCTATGCAGTTGATTTGTCCGCTGAGAGTATTGGGATAGAGAGTATTCCTGTTGTGGATGAATTTCCAGATGTATTTCCTGATGAGATTCCGGGTTTTTCTCCTGTTAGGGAAGTCGAGTTTGGCATAGAGTTGATGCCGGGTACTTTGCCTATTTCGCGAGCACTGTATCGTCTGGCTCCGTCAGAGATGCGTGAGTTAAAGAATCAGCTACAGGATCTTTTGGACAAGGGGTACATTTGTCCTAGTGTATCTCCTTGGGGAGCTCCTGTTATTTTTGTAAAGAAGAAGGATGGGTCGATGCGGCTGTGCATTGACTATCGGCAGCTGAATCGAGTCACTGTGAAGAACAAGTATTCTTTGCCTCGTATTGTTGACTTGTTTGATCAGCTGCAGGGCACTTTAGTTTACTCCAAGATTGACTTGAGATCTGGGTATCATCAGTTGAGAGTCCGAGATCAAGACGTAGCCAAAACTGCATTCCGTACTCGCTATGGGCATTACGAGTTTTTAGTGATGCCATTTGGTTTGACTAATGCGCCGGCTATATTCATGGACCTGATGAACCGTGTCTTCAGGGAGTATTTGGACAAGTTTGTCGTGGTCTTCATTGATGACATCTTGGTGTATTCGCGTAATACGGAAGAGCATGTTTCTCACTTGCGGTTGGTACTGCAGAATCTTCGAGATGAGCAGTTATATGCCAAGCTGAGCAAGTGTGAGTTCTGGATGGATCGAGTGGTCTTTCTTGGACATATCATATCCAGGGAAGGGATTTCTGTTGATCCGAGCAAGATTGAGGCGGTGCTTAATTGGTCGCGTCCAACGACGGTTGCTGAGCTCCGTAGCTTTCTGGGTCTAGCAGGATATTATCGTCGCTTCATTTTGAATTTCTCTCAGCTAGCTCAACCTTTGACGCAGCTTACCCGCAAGGGTGTGGATTTCGAGTGGTCCTCCGAGTGTGAGGAGAACTTCTGTGAGCTTCGACGGCGGTTGACTTCTGCGCCAGTGTTGGCATTACCGTCAGGATCTGAAGGGTATGTGGTGTACACTGATGCTTTTCTTCAAGGATTAGGTTGTGTCCTGACTCAGAATGGGCATGTGATCACATACGCTTCTAGACAGCTGAAGCTTCATGAGGACAACTACCCAGTCCATGATTTGGAATTGGCAGCCATTGTGTTCGCTTTGAAGATTTGGCGTCATTATCTGTATGGCGAGAAATTTGAGATCTTCACCGACCATAAGAGTCTAAAGTATTTGTTCACTCAGACGGATTTGAACATGAGGCAGAGACGTTGGATGGACTTGCTTAAGGACTATGATTGCGAGATTAAGTACCATCCGGGAGCTTCTAATCTCACCGCTGATGCATTGAGTTGCAAGGTGCGACTATCCGCACTTCAGACTTGTTCGATGTCTAGTGCGATCAGTGACTGTTGTATTTTAGTATATACTTTCAAGCATTAGAAAGGTATGCAGAGTATCCAGATGTTTGCGATATTATCTGAGCCAGCTTTGTATTCGCGGATTCGAGATGCTCAGATGTCTGATTCGAAGACCCAGTGTTTAGCTCGTCTAGCTAACAAGGGTAGCTCGTCTGGATTTCATTATCAGTCAGATGGCTTTCTGTGTTTGTCTGGTAGGCTTGTGATTCCGCAGGATGTAGAGTTGCGAGAGGAGATTTTGTCTCAGACGCATTGCACTAAGTTGAGTATTCATCCTAGGAGCAATAAGATGTACAAGGATCTACGTACTCATTTCTGGTGGAAGGGAATGAAACGCAGTGTTTATCAGTTTGTTTCGAGATGTTTGGTGTGTCAACAGATCAAGGCAGAGCACCGACGACCTGGAGGATTGCTTCACAGTCTGCCTATTCCTGAATGGAAATGGGAGTTTATCACAATGGACTTTGTGACCCATTTGCCGGTATCCCCGAGGAACTGTGATGCTATCTGTGTTGTGGTGGACCGACTCACCAAGTCAGCGCATTTCATTGCCTATAGCCGGGAGTACAACGTGGATCATATGGCTCGGTTGTACATTCAGGAGATCGTTCAACTTCATGGAGTGCCGGTGAGCATTGTCAGCGATCGGGACCCCAGGTTTACTTCTAGATTCTGGGGGAGTGTTCAGCGTGCGATGGGTACTACTCTCAGTTTGAGTACTGTCTATCATCCGAAGACTGATGGTCAGTCAGAGCGCACTATCCGTACTTTGGAGGATATGCTTAGAGCGTGCGTCATGGATTTTGGTTCAGCTTGGCAGGATCATTTGTCATTGATCGAGTTCGCATACAAAAACAGCTATCATACTAGTATTGGGATGGCACCTTTTGAGGCGTTGTACGAGCGACGTTGTCGTACTCCACTCTTCTGGGAAGAAGTGGGGGAGAGACAGGCTGAGGGACCGGAGTTTATCTAGCAAGCGGTAGACATTGTTGATCAGATCAAGAAATGGATTAAGACTGCATAGAATCATCAGGCCAGCTATGCTAATACCAAGAGTAGGCCTTTGCAGTTCGATGTCAGGGAGAAAGTGTTTCTGAGAGTGTCACCTTTTCGCAAAATTCTCAGATTTGGCCTTAAGGGCAAGTTGTCTCCTAGGTTTATTGGTGAAAGCATTGGCGATTTGGCTTATCGACTAGCTTTGCCACCGCATCTTTCCAGTATTCACGACGTGTTCCATGTATCTCTGTTGCGACGGTATGTGGCGGATGAGTCACATATTCTGCAGCGGTCTAAGGTTCAGGTGAGCAAGGATTTGACTTATGTTGAGAAACCTATTCGTATCCTGGATCATAAGGATAAGGTTTTGCAGAACAAAAATCATTACTTGGGAGCTTGAGGACAGGATGCGTGAAGACCATCCTGAGTTGTTTTGATTTCATTCTTAAGTTGTATTCAGTTGCAAACTCTGTAAATGTTTGATTTGAATAAAGAATGTTTCTGATTTTTGTATTACATTTGGTACTTAAGATCTGATTTCGAGGACGAAATATCTTAAATGGGGGAGAATGTAGTAGCCCGTAACCAAAATCAGTGATTAAGGGATTAATCAACGCTAATTAAATAGATTGGGTACCGGACGGATCGGAAGCTCCGATGCAGGATCGGACGTTCCGATCGAGATCGCAGCTCCGATGCAGGATCGGAAGCTCCGATGGTATTACGTCAGGCATGACGTGTGGCAGGATCGGAAGCTCCGATCACCCCTATCCGAATTCAACTAGTAATAGTTTGACACGTGGAAGATAACGATGTTCGGAAGCTCCGATGGCAGGTTCGGACGTTGCGATCGAAGATCGGAAGTTCCGATCGAGGATCGGAGGTTCCGATCGATGTCTATAAATAGAAGGTCGAGGCTTCACTTTCATTTGCCAATTCCGAGAATCCCTCTCTATTCCAAGCATATTTGAGTAGTTCTAGTCTTCATAGGCTTGACCCGGGGGTTGGCGAGGCGTTCGATAGTCGTAGCGGAGTTGTGCCCAAGTTCTGGAGGCATCGACATCAAAGGGCTAACGACGGACGAAGGTATAGCTTTTGCTTCCTAAAAATATTTAGGAGTATGCTTTAGCTTAGTTAAGGCTTTTAGAGCGCTATAATGATAGTAGTATCATTTGGCAGTGTAGAGCAAACTATAGGCGTGGATCTAGAGTTGATAGAGCTTGCACTGATTTGAGGTACGAAAGTACTGTTCGAGATATCCTGACTGAGTATGCATGTATTATGTGATTGCATGGTTTATATGTCATTGATTTATGCTGCATTCATTTGCATACTGAGCTATCTCCTTCGAGATGTCTATTAGTAGGGTTGTACCCTATCCTATTAGTGGATGGACTTCCATGGCTTTGGGTCCGGTAAATCTACTTGTATTATGGTATGGGAGCCACCTCTTGAAGCGACGACACAGCATGCTACATACCAAGGCCCGGTCTGTCTTTGTATCTGATCCTTGACCTCGAGTTATAGGGAGTTCACTTTGCATGCATGTATACTCATACTCTCGTACTGAGCGTTTCCTAGGTTTTATTCTGTTGTTGGTCAGCTAGAGGGGCTAGGCAGTGGTTGGTCAGCTAGAGCTTTTCCTAGGTTTTATTCTGTTGTTATTTGGATTAATACAATTGTTCAATCTGTTTGTATAATATTTGGGTATGTACAGATTCCATGCCTTAGTTCTGTTTAGTAGGTGATCCAGGTAAGGGTCACTACAGAAATTGCACCTAAGAATGAGAACTACAGGTAACCGATTTATTTTTTTTTAACCTGTTTATGTTATTGGTGCAAGAATTGAACTACTGCTTTGATGAAATGAAACTGAACATGATTTTGTTCGTATTTGAGATATCTGGGTATGTTGCATGATAGATGATGATGCAATAACCTATTACATATTAGCAGAAGATTGATGATAAGAAGCGATTAAATTAGATCAACAAGAACATAATGTGTATATGAATATGATGATATATTATGGGATTTAGAATTAAGATTCTTTGATTTCGGTTTGATCTATGGTGTTTGATTACAGAAATGTTCCGAAATAAGAATATTTTATGCACTAGATATGTTCATGATCTAAACCAAAATTGGTAGATGTGCCAATGGTTAGAAGTTTTCAGATATATTCCAATAAGATGCTCGACTTTAGTTTAAGTTGTGAACTGGAATTTAATCGCGAATTGATGAGTTTATGAATTGAATAATGCTTTTGAGGTTTATAGAATAGATGATGATATGAAAATCAGTTACAGATGAGTCTTTTATTTAATTATGTTGAAGTTACTACATCATAAAATCATGATTTTTGAAATTCTTGATATCGATTCTGAGGTTTTGATATTCAACCTCAATCGATTTTGATGGACTCTTATTCTTTGTTAGAGTTTGACTTGACTTACTTGTCTTGAGTTGAGATGCTAGTGAGTTGTTTTCACTTGGCAGATTGTCATTCAGAATATTGTTCTTTGGATGACCTTAACTTGAGTGAGTTTCCCTGATTATGAATTTCAAAAGTGATTGATTGTTTGATGTATACATTCAGTATATTTCTATATATTTGACTCGTAACTGATAGAATTTCCAATTCAAATTATCGGCAAAATTTTGGGTTGATGATATGAATTGCTGGGAATTGGTAAATAGAACGAAGAGACGAGATGAATGCTTGATTGATTGATCTTTCATTGATGTGCTTAAGCATCAGGATAAATGCTAACACAGTCAGAATTGCTGTAATCTAAACTAAGTGAAAATTTATTTGGAAGGATTAAAGCACATTGAGATGAGCTTAAGAGATTAGAATTCAATTGAGAAATAAAAATGAAGAATGAGATCGGCATTCAATCAATTGATTTCAGAGTTCTGTGTCTTCTGGTTTGAATATTCAGACGAATATATAACTCATCAGAATGATTTTCGATTGAAAATGTGCCAGAATTGTTAAAAAAATGAAAGAAACACAGAAAGTAAATCACAACAATTAGAATTCGGTAAAGAATGTTAGATTGAGATATGAATTGAAGCCTCCGATCAGAGAGGATGAATTTTTTTGTGATTGATTATCTGATTGTGCTTGATGTTTTCGAAAAAAAATATCAGATTTTGAAAGAAATGCACAACAATGAATTCAATATTCATCTAATAATTGTTTTATCAGAAGATAAAGCGAACAGATATAACCGAATTAGTACGTTTTAGAAGTTAAACGTATAGAAAGAATTTTTGATGAAGTTGAAAATCATTGACTAGATTGGTTCAATGACAGTTTAGAAACTCCAGAATTGGAATGAGATCATGATTTGAAAGAATATTTTGCGAAACTACCAAGATGAAGCAGTATGCTTGATGTAAATTGTGGTAGTGATGATTGAATTGAGTTAAATTACTGAATACTATGATATGACTTATGATCAGCTTGATTTACATTACTTCATAAGATGATATGATTGAGGATCAGCTTGATTTACATTACATCATAAGATGATATGACTGAGGATCAGATCACTGATTTGTGATCAGAATTGTTGTGAGATTACATATTAAGCCAAGGATTATTGTTTCATATTGAGACAGTAGGTTTACTATTGAATTATGATTTGGAGTATCTACAACTTTGAGTACTCTTTGATGTAAAAGTATAACATATTATCCTTGAAGGATAGTCAGGGCAGATGAATCGAATTTCAAGAATAAAGTATATCGGACATGATATAGACTATCAAAAGCTCTGAGTACTTTGGAATCTGTGAATACAACATATTCTTCTCTGATTAATGGATAGTCCGAATTGACTAATCATATTTTTCAGAATACGTTGTATGAGATGTGAATAACAGCTATCTATTCAGATCTGTTAAGAAGTAATGATATGATGAAATTACAGGAATGATTGAAATCTATTTTCATGATAGAGACTTTAGATTTATTTGATTGAATTGTGGCATTGATTGATCGATGTTCTGAGTGTTTGGTTATATGTGATTGCATTATACCATTCTCTGACAAATGGATTGTCTGAATTGATTTTTCATAATTTGAGAATATTCTCAGAACCTAAGTACCTGATTCGGTATTAATTGACTTGATGTATTGCCACTTAATGATTATGATTCCTGTAACAGCTATCAAGTCGATATTGAGATAATGATTTGATGATACGATGAGAAAGAAAACAGATTTATTTGTGTTGAAATGATATTGCAGAAGTATCCGATATCAGATCAGATGTGATTTGAGATACACAAAGATTACGAATATGAATCTGTACGAAATGAGAACAGAGAAAAAGAAACAAATTTAGCAATTGAATGATAGATATAACTTTTAACAGCTGAAACTGATTAGTTAAGCGAAAAAAGTTATTCTTGAAATATCATTCGATTCAGAATAGAGAAAGAGCGGTGTTTGATATACAGATTTTGAACCGATGAACAGAATGATAGTTGATATATCTTCTATGCAGAGCATAGAATGATATAGAGAAAGAAACAAGTCGTCACTGAAGCAGAATTTCACTGACTGAGATGTTAGACAGAATTGATGATTTTCGTGAAAGATTTATTCTTTTCAGCTTGATATGATGGATCTGATTTGTTCCACGTATCTAAGTGAAGGAAGTATCAGTCGATTCTTCCTACGTGCTTTAATTAGATGAAATAGAGACTGAAGAGATTATGTGTTAAGTCGAATATTCGATAGATCCTTGATTAAGGAGAGAAACAGCTCAGAAAGACGTCTTTTCAGTTAATTTAAGTGCAAATGAATAGATACAGAATACAAGAGAATAGAAGCAGATTAGAAGAAATAATTTGATAAGAGATGAAGAGATGAGAAACGAATTTCAGAGTTATATGATTGAAGTGAGAATCACTTCAGATGATTATTCAGTCTATCAGACTTGATATTTCGATTGGATACGATTTCGAGGACGAAATCATTCCTTAGAGGGGAGGAATTGTAAGGCCGAAAATATTAAATTATTAATGATGGGATTTGAGAATTAAATTCCATATTTTGGGCAAATATTGAATTGAAAAGTTATGGAAATTATAGATTTACTTTCCAAGCCGTAAATATTTAATTTGAGAATTTACGGATTTTGAGATTTAAATTCCGAAAATTCTTAAATTAAAAGATTAAATATTCGATTTGCATATTTATGTAATTTAAGATTAAATTTAAAGTTTTGAGAATGAATATGATTTAATTCGAAGGTGAAACCCGATCAGAGACTGATTTGAAATATCGAAGTTTCAAGGGCTGAAGTGCAAAAGGCCGGGATTAATTGATTTAATCCGAATATATTTAATTTTAATCCGAGTATATTTAATTTGAGATTATTTAGAGTTTTGATTTAAATTCTAATATTCTTAAATTATTTAGGATTGAAATTGAATTAACAAGAAGGCCGAGGACTGAATTGCAATTTACTAAGTTTCAGGGGCTAAATTGCAATATTGATTGAAGTTATCAGAATTATTATGAGATTATCAGCATGTCAACGTGTACAAGGCATAAGAAATTCAGAATTTTGAGCAGAAAAGCCTAAGCCTTTTCTTTTCTTTGAAATTCTGATTTTCAAAATCCCGTAACTTTTGTTCCGATCGTCCGATTTCAATTCCGAAAAGTGTTCTGGAATCCTTGCAACGAGGACTTCAATTTGATGTAAGTATTTTGAGGTTTATGATATACTTCGAAATCAGTATGTTGGAAAGATCAGACGTTGAGCATGTATCTTGATTTTTATGGTTTATATCTTTCCGTATCAATGTCGAATCGGTTATTTGAAGCCGTATGAATTCTAATGAGTTTTCACAGAATGTATCTCGAATGTATACTTCTGATATGCTGAGAATATGATGTTATTTTGCTGATATGTGGATGAGAAGACATAATTGAAGTTAAAAATGGTTTCGATATGTCGTCGGTTACCGATTTTGAATCGCTACGCCGTTGATTTGTGTATTTGATTGAGTTTGAGTATGGAGTGTCGAGCCGAACATGTTCGTAACTAGTGCTGATGGTTATAGCATTTGATTACTTCATTTCAGCGGTGATAAGATGTGATGACTTGAGATTGACGACTTTGAACCGAATAAAGATTTGAAGAAGGTTTGAAATGATTTTGATTGAAGATCTATTGATGATTTTGAATCGATTTTCAACTGATTGAATAGACTGACGTTTGATATGAATGTTTTGATGCTATGTTTCAGATTTGAAGCGTTCAAAACCGAATAAATACAAAGGTATAATGAAGACATCGCGAGTCAGGGATTTTGAAACTCGAGAATGACGCTTCTTGAGTTGTCCCATAAAAACCACATACTTGTTTATGTTTCGATTTGATTTTGATGTTGTAGATCCATCTCAGGTAGTGGATCTTTGATTTTGAGTTGATATGAGTATGATACGATGATGATATGAATTGATTCTATGCCAAGATCTGAGGCGATCTTATTTTCTAGTCTGAGACGACTACGATAGATGGATATCCATGTCAAGATCGGTTACGAATCTTGATGGCAACGACGATATATGAATCAATTCTTGATCGATATATGCGTTATTTACTCTATTGTTGAGTCGTTTACGATTAGAGTTGATATGATTTATTTAACGCATTTATATGTCGATTATACTGGGAATGTTTTCTCACCGGAGTTTATCCGGCTATTGCTTTGTTTTGTATGTCTGCATTGCAACAGATGGGGCAAGAGCTAGCCAAGGTCATCAAGGGTAGCTCCTGAGAAAGGATAGATATGTGGACTTGGGTTGTGTAGCTGATTTGATGAGTTTAGAAGACTAGCAAGAATGTTGGAAACACTTATAAATGTTGTTCTTCAGAAGTTGATGAACACCTTGTATAGTTTCATGTTTTTTGTTGGATTTCTAATGGTTGGTTTGATGTATCAACTTTTTATAAACATGTTTAGATCTTGTTCTATGTATGTTTGCATGTTTTGGGACATCATTATATTGAATTGGAAGGGTTGAAAGGATCAAATTTTGCTGTCAAAAACCAGAGCACAAGACTGCCCAGAGTTGTGCTAGGTCTGCTCTTTTTAGCAGACCGAGCGCAGCCCAAAATTTTCCAAACTGAGAGTTGGATTAAAGGGGGCGAACGGTCTGCTCTTGTTGACCGACCCCGCGCACCCCTATGTGCTCGGTCTGCTGTTTTTTACGGACCCTGCACACTCGCCTTTGAAAAAAAAAATTTGTTTGATCTTATTCCTTCCTTGTTTAATTAATTAATGATGTTTAAGTTCTAATTGCCCTAAGAATGAGATTAGCAACCTGAGGCCCCATACATCTGATAGCTGTTTTTATACAAAAACTTCGTAGGAGTCAGTGTAACGCCCCGTTTTTATCTTAAATGAGTTTATTTGAGTTAATCCGAGATTACAGAGTTCACAAGCCGACTTGTTTTTTATCAGGGTCCTTTTTGCAAATTTTGAAATTTTCAAGGGCTAAAATGCAATTATTGGATTTTATATAATATCTACACTTAGAATTGATTGAGAAGTCTTCCCTCATCTTCCTCCCAACCGAGAAGCACCATTGAAGACGCCTCCAAGCTTTTCCAAACTTCCAGATTTCAGTCCGAGCTCGATCCGGTCGTTGGAATTTATTTCTGAAGGAAGATTATCGATCACTGCAGTGAGAGCTCTGTTATATTGTAAGTTCTTCTACGATCGGATACATTCTAGTTTTTGGATGTTGTTAGAATCGTTCGAGATTCGAGTATGTTGTTCTTGACAGAGTTCTGGTCATTTATTATCTGTCGGTTTTGAATTAGAACGACGTTCGGATTTGTTATGATTTTTGGAAGCCATTTTCGAAATGTGGATTTTTAGATTGATGGGTTTTCTTTGTTATTGTTGTTTTGGTCATTGATATGAGTTGATATCGATATTGAACTGCTGTCTGTGTTTCCGGTTTGTTCAGTTTATAGCCGTTATGCCGTCGTTTGAGTTTTTGGAATTTCGAGCCGTTTCGGGTTGTTGAACTTTGGTTGGTGAGTTGATCGTTGTTGTTGATCATCTCTTGTCTTCGTACAGATTCGTTGGAGTTTGTCGAGCCCTGTATTAGCAGCATTTGGTCGTCGAGTGATTGGACGAAGAACGGTAAAGAGATTTTCTTTGAGCCGTTGATTGTTGTTTAGGTTGTATAGTTGTTGATACAATCTTTTGTTGTAGCTTTTCCAGAGTTGGAACTACTGCATTGAAAGGTAAAAACAGTCATCGTAGCGGGATAGCATACTCGGGACAGTTGGTTCTCGAGTTTCCCTTTCAAATCACATATTGCATCGACACTTGTTCTAGCATGAGGTACTTGTGTCTTGTTGATTGATTTTGCTTTTGACTATGTGGCTTATGTTTTATGTTTTTGTTATGCATTCATCTTGAGCCTACGTTGATTTCAGCGGGAAAAACCGCCATTTTGTTTGGACGTTTGGGAACTATGATTGAGTGGCCTAGGTCGTAGTCGTATCGCCTAGTGCTAGCATACTCATTATGGTTGCTCAAAGTCTAGAGGAGTGAGATATGTGGCACCACCTCGATTGGGAGAGTCGGTGAGTCATCACATGATCTCATCCTCGGGATCCCAAAAGCACAACAGTAATCCCTCGTTTATCAGCTTTGATATCCCATTTTAAAGACATGCATTTCATTATGTTGTTATTGATTTCGTTGATGTCTTGAAAGCATGTTTATTGTTGTATTACTTGTTATGTTGCTTTTACTGGGATTATTATTCTCACCGGCTATCCGACTATTTCTTTGTTTTGTATGTGTACTTGGTAACAGGAGGGTCAGGATCAAGTCAGCGTAGACCTGGTTAGCGTCAAGAACAAGAGATAGAAGTGAGACTCGTTTAGAAGTCGAATCAGCATGTCAATCTAGTTTATGTTTTACGATCATGTTTTGTCATTCGAACTTCTCGTTTTGTATTGTAAGCAAGAATTGATGTAGGTACTACCGAATCGGATGTTTTTCTTCCCTAAACTTTTCTTGTATTGCTATTGGCTTGTCAGATACTTTAAATGCAAGTGTTTAGGTTTGGTTGGATTTATTTTCGGTGCCTTGGATTTCTGGGCGAGAGGACGGCACGGGCGCACGGCCGTTTGGCGAGGTAAGGGCGCGGGCGCGCATTCTGAGAATGCGGGCGCGCTGGTTCTTTGTGAGGCGAGGGCGCGGGCGCACTGGCTTCGGCGCGGCCGCGCGGTCGTTTCATTTTTTAAAAAAAAATTTATGTCTTTGGTTGTTTTGTCCAAGATTAGTTGTTTAGAAACGAGGTCTCACATTAAGTGGTATCAGAGCTTAAGATTCTTGGTTGAACTAAAGTGAGCGGGGTATATCGAGTCTGCGTGTATTGGCTCCTCGCATGTGTTTGAATTATTTAACTGTATACTTAATTCCATGCGAGCATGCTTTATTGTTGAGAGTTATTGAATTACATGGTTTGTGATTTAATTTATAAAGCATGATCTACTTGAGTTATATCTGTTTCTGTTATCAACTGGTATCCGATATTCCAAGAGGTTGTAAGGGCACCGATTGTAGCGATTGAGATATCTTGTGTCCTAACCTTTGATTATCAGATGGGTCCTCGTCGAGTGATAAACAGAAACACACCGCCAGTTATTCCTACAACTGAGCAAGCTACTACTGAACTGGTTGAGATGGATGCTATAGCGACGCCTATGGAAACCTTGCTGAAGAGGTTTCAGTCGTTCAATCCGCCGTTGTTGATGGGTTTAGAAAATCCAGTTGACTGCGAGAGTTGGTTGGATGATATTGATCAGTTGTTCGATTCCATTGACTACACTGATGACCGCCGAATCAGGTTAATCATTCATCAGCTTCGTGGGGTTGCTAAGAGCTGGTGGATCATGACGAAGAAAGCAATGGAGAGTAGAGGTACGGAAGTTACTTGGACTCTTTTTAAATCTGAGTTTTATAAGCGGTTTTTCCCTATCTCGTATCGCAAAGATAAGGGAGCAGAGTTTGCCAATCTGAGGCAAGAGAATCTGAACATTGAAGAATACGTGGCTAAGTTTGATAGTCTGTTGCGTTTTGCACCGCTAATTGCCGGAGATGAGGAAGCAAAGGCCGATCAGTTCATCAATGGTTTGAACCCCGACGTCTTCACGTTGGTAAACACCAACAGGCCTAAAAACTTTGCGGATGCTATGAATCACGCAAAGGGAGCAGAAGCAGGCTTGTGGAGGTAAAGAGGTAATCAGGTAGCACCTCAGTAGCAGAGGCAATATCAAAATCAACCATCTCAGCATCAGAATCAGCCACCTCAGTTTCGGAACCAACAGCAGAGATATGAAGGTGGAAGCAGTGGGGGAAACAGTAAGGATCAGTATAAAGCGAGAGGTAAACAGTTCAAGAGGCAGGGGAACAGTTCTTCTAGTTCCAGTGGTTCCAAATAGTTTGGTTCAGGACAGAGTTCTGGATCATCATCCATGTATTGCAACAAGTGTGGAGGTAGACACTCACAGATCAGTGTGTGGGAGTCTTTGGGAACTGTAACACCAGTCAGCAACCGGGACACTTCTCTAAGGTGTGCCCTCAGCGTAACAGAGATCGAGCTCAAAGTGGGAGTTCATCTCGAACTGCAGCTCAGCCTGAGAGGCAGTCTTCTGCAGTTCACTCTTTCCAGCCTCAGCAGCAGAACAGACAGGGAGGTAACTCTAGTGCGAACCAGCCTCCGAGACAGCAGGCACGAGTCTTTGCTCTGACAGAGGATCAGGCTCAGGTAGCACCTGACGATGTTATAGCAGGTAACTGTTCGATTTTCGGTTATTCTGCTCATGTCTTGATAGATACAGGTGCTTCCCATTCCTTTATCTCTGAGAAATTTGTGTTATTGCATGCTTTGCCTACTGAGTTGTTGCCTACTGAGTTGTTGCCTACTGTAGTAGCTGTTACTTCACCTTTGGGTGGAGGAATTGTTTCTGTCAGATTAGTCAGGAACTATGAACTGTGTTTTGAGGGTAATATTTTAGAGTTCGACTGTATTGTACTTGGGCTGTCAGATTTTGATTGTATTGTTGGTATCGATGCTTTAACCAAGTACAGGGCAACAGTCGATTGTTTTCTGAAAGTTTTCAGGTTCAGACCTGAAATGGCAGACGAGTGGAAATTCTTTGGTAAGGGTTCTCGATCTAGAATTCCTTTGATTTCAGTGTTATCTATGACTCGTTTGTTACAGAGAGGTGCAGAAGGATTTTTGATGTATGCAGTTGATGCACTGAAATCTAGCCCAGCTTTGGTAGATTTACCAGTGGTTAGAGATTTTGCTGATGTGTTCCCGGAAGATGTTCCTGGATTGCCACCTATTCGAGAGATCGAATTCAGCATCAATTTGGTGCCAGGTACTCAACCATTTCCAAAGCTCCTTATCGTATGGCACCTATTGAACTGAGAGAGTTGAAGGAACATCTTGAGGATTTGATTGCCTAGGGATACATCAAACCTAGTGTATCTCCTTGGGGCGCTCCTGTTCTGTTTGTGTGGAAGAAGGATGGTTCTATGCGGCTCTGTATTGACTACCGTCAACTGAATCAGGCTACAGTTAAGAACAGGTATCCTTTACCCAGAATAGATGACCTTTTTGATCAGCTGCAGGGTTCTTCTGTCTATTCTAAGATTGATCTGAGGTCAGGTTATCACCAGCTGAGAGTGCGAGAGGAAGATGTTCCTAAGACCGCATTTAGAACAAGGTATGGTCATTTTGAGTTTATAGTCATGCCGTTAGGTTTGACTAAAGCTCCCGCGGTTTTTATGGGTTTGATGAACCGTATCTTTCAGCGTTATTTAGATGAGTTCGTCATTATCTTTATCGATGATATTCTTATCTACTCGAAGAACCGTACTGACCATGCAGATCACTTGAGGACCGTACTACAGATTTTGCGAGTTGAGCAGTTGTTTGCCAAGTTGTCTAAGTGTGAATTCTGGTTGGATCGAGTTGTCTTTCTCGGTCATATTATTTTAGGAGATGGAATTTCTGTCGATCCCAGCAAGATCGAAGCGGTTATGAATTGGCCTAGACCGACATCAGTACCTGAGATCCGAAGCTTCATTGGTTTAGCTGGTTATTATCGTAGATTCATCGAGGGTTTCTCGTCTATTGCCAAGCCAATTACCCAGCTGACTCAGAAGAATGCGCCTTTTGTCTGGACTTTAGATTGTGAGGCTAGCTTTGCTGATCTGAAGATGAGACTGACCAGTGCTCCGATTCTTTCTATTCCAAAGGGTACTGGAGGTTTCATAGTCTATTGTGATGCTGCTAACCAAGGCTTGGGTTGCGTTCTTATGCAGCATAAGCATGTGATAGCGTATGCAACGAGGCAGCTTAAACCGCACGAGACTCGTTATCCGGTTCATGATCTTGAACTAGCTGCGATTGTATTTGCTCTGAAGATTTGGCGTCACTATCTTTATGGTGAGTCTTTCAAGATCTTTTCTAATCATAAGAGTCTTAAGTACTTGTTTTCTCAGGCAGAGCTGAATATGAGACAGATAAGATGGTTAGATCTATTGAAGGATTTCGACTGCGAAATCAAGTACTATCCGGGGAAGTCTAATGCAGTTGTAGATGCCTTGAGCCGAAAGCTATGTTCTTTATCTCTTTCTACTATTGGTGTTTCTCAGTTGATCGATGATTGTTGCACTTCTGGTTTAGATTTTGAAACAAATAGGGAGACTATCAGAGTGTTTTCTATTCAAGCCGAGCCGGAGTTGTTTGTTGCGATCAGAGAAGCACAGAAGTCTGAGCCGAGCATTCAGATTTCAGTAGAGAAAGTCAGATCGGGACATCAGTCTGAATTCCAGGTTAGAGATGACGTTTTGTTTGTGAATAACCGTATTGTTGTGCCTAATATTTCGGAGTTGAGACAGCGTATTCTCCGAGAGGCTCATTGCAGTTGGTTCAGTGTTCATCCTGGAGGTCGTAAAATGTACAACGATATGAAGAACCAGTTCTGGTGGAAGAGAATGAAGAGCGATGTTGCAAGGTTTGTATCTCGGTGTTTGAATTGTCAGCAAGTGAAAGCAGAACGGAAGCGACCAGGTGGTCTATTGCACAGTCTATCTGTTCTTGAATGGAAATGGGATCACATTTCTATGGATTTCGTCACGAAGCTACCACGATCTGTTAGAGGATGCGATGCTATTTGGGTAGTGATCGACCGATTGACGAAGTCTGCTTGTTTCATTTCGTAAAGGATGGTGTATCGTCACGACCAGATGGCTGAGTTATATGTTAGCAATGTTGTGAGATTGCATGGGGTGCCAAAGTCGATCGTTTCAGACCGAGACCCTAGATTCACTTCGCACTTCTGGCACAGTCTTCAGGAGGCACTTGGTACTCGATTGCATCTGAGTATAGCTTATCATCCTCAGACTGATGGACAGTCAGAGCGGACTATCCAGACGTTAGAGGATATGCTGCGAGCGGTAGTGCTAGACTTTGGCACTAGTTGACAAGATTCTTTGCCTCTTGTTGAGTTTTCTAACAACAACAGCTTTCAAGCGAGTATCGGTATGGCTCCTTTTGAGGCATTGTACGATAAGAAATGCCGATCTCCGTTGTTTTGGGATGACTTGTCCGAGTCACTAGATCTGGGACCGGAGATGCTTAGAGATATGGCAGAGCAGGTTAAGATCATTCAGACCAGAATGAAGTCAGCTCAAGATAGGCAGGCGAAGTATGCGAATGTCAGACGTAGACCTCTGAGTTTCGAACAGGGAGACCATGTATTCCTTAAGATTTCTCCGTTCAGAGGCACTGTCAGATTCGATAAGAGAGGGAAGTTATCTCTGAGATTCATCGGGTGTACGAGATTCTCGAGAAGATAGGCGATCTTGACTATAGACTTGCACTTCCTTCGTCTTTATCTGGTATTCACGACGTTTTTCATGTCTCTATGCTGCGAAAGTATCATCCAGATCCTTCTCATATTCTTCAGCCTGACGAAGCCGAGTTAGATGAGACTCTGAGCTACTTTGAGCGACCGATTCAGATCCTTGATCGGAAGGAGAAACAACTCAGAACCAAGTTGATCCTATTAGTGAAAGTGCAGTGGAGCCGTCACGGAGTCGAGGAAGCGACATGGGAGACATAATCTGACATGAGACAGCGATTTCCAGAGTTATTCGGATGACGTGAGTCCTTCTTACTGTCTTTAGTTTTTTATTCTATCTTATGAGTTGTGGTTCTCGTTGATTTCGAGGACGAAATCTCATCTTAGTGGGGGAGAATTCTAACGCCCCGTTTTTATCTTAAATGAGTTTATTTGAGTTAATCGGAGATTACAGAGTTCACAAGCCGACTTGTTTTTGACCAGGGTCCTTTTTTCAAATTTTAGAAATTTCAGGGACTAAAACGAAATTATTGGATTTTATATAATATCTAAACTTAGAATTTATTGAGAAGTCTTCCCTCATCTTTCTCCCAACCAAGAAGCACCATTGAAGATGCCTCCAAGCTTTTCCAAACTTCCAGATTTCAGTCCGAGCTCGATCCGGCCGTTGAAATTTATTTTTGAAGGAAGATTATCGATCACTGCAGTAAGAGCTCTGTTATATTGTAAGTTCTTCTACGACCGGATACACTCTAGTTTTCGGATGTTGTTAGAATCGTTCGAGATTCGAGTATGTTGTTCTTGACAGAGTTCTGATCGTTTATTATCTATCGGTTTTGAATTAGAACGACGTTCGGATTTGTTATGATTTTTGGAAGCCATTTTCGAAAATGTGGATTTTTAGATTGATGGGTTTGCTTTGTCATTGTTGTTTTGGGCATTGATATGAGTTGATATCGGTATTGAACTGCTGTCTGCATTTCCGGTTTTTTCAGTTTATAGTCGTTATGCCGTCGTTTGAGTTTTTGGAATTTCGAACCGTTTTGGGTTGTTGAACTTTGGTTGGTGAGTTGATCGTTGTTGTTGATCATCTCTTGTCTTTGTACAAATTTGTTGGAGTTTTTCGAGCCCTATATTAGCAGCATTTGGTCATCGAGTGATTGGACGAAGAATGGTAAAGAGATTTTCTTTGAGCCGTTGATTGTTGTTTAGGTTGTATAGTTATTGATACAATCTTTTGTTGTAGCTTTTCCAGAGTTGGAACTACTGCATTGAAAGGTAAAAGCAGTCATCGTAGCGGGATAGCATACTCGGGACAGTTGGTTTTCAAGTTTCCCTTTCAAATCACATATTGCATCTACACTTGTTCTAGCATGAGGAAATTGTGTCTTGTTGATTGATTTTGCTTTTGACTATGTGGCTTATGTTTTATGTTTTTGTTATGCATTCATCTTGAACCTACGTTGATTTCAGCGGGCAGAACCGCCCTTTTGTTTAGACGTTTGGGAACTATGATTGAGTGGCCTAGGTCGTAGTCGTATCGCCTAGTGCTAGCATACTCATTATGGTTGCTCAAAGTCTAGAGAAGTGAGATATGTGGCACCACCTCAATTGGGAGAGTCAGTGAGTTGTCACATGATCTCATCCTCGGGATCCCAAAAGCACAGCAGTAATCCCTCGTTTATCAGCTATGATATCCCGTTTTAAAGACATGCATTTCATTATGTTGTTATTTATTTCGTTGATGTCTTGAAAGCATGTTTATTGTTGTATTACTTGTTATGTTGCTTTTATTGGGATTATTATTCTCACCGTTAATCCGGCTGTTGCTTTGTTTTGTATGTGTACTTGGCAACAGAAGGGTCAGGATCAAGTCAGCGTAGACCTGGTTAGCGTCAAGAGCAAGAGATAGAAGTGAGACTCGTTTAGAAGTCGAATCAGCATGTCAATCTAGTTTATGTTTTACGATCATGTTTTGTAACGCCCCGTTTTTATCTTAATTGATGTTATTTAAGATAAGCAGTGATTTTAGAATTCGAGATTGGACTTTTTATTGATCAGGGACTATTTTGCAATTTTCGGAATTTTTAGGGACTGAAACGCAATTATGGGATTTGTTATATTATCTACTTGACTTGGTCATTTTCTCATCCTCTCATCTCCTTCCCCAACCGTGTTCCATCCATTGAAGCGACCAAAAAGCTTCTCCAAGCTTTTGTGATTTCATTTCTAGCTCAATCCGTCCGATAGAATTGATTTCTGACTTGATATCTGCAATCACAGCGATGAGTGCTCCGTTTGGAAGTAAGTTTATCTTAATTCTGAGAAGTTTGAATTTATTGATGTTGTCAGAATTTGTTTATATTCGAAGAGGATGATTATGAGTTAGCAGTGATCGTTTATCTAAGACGGTTCGAAGATCTAACGACAAGTTTATGATGTTAGATGTTTAGAATCGAGGTCTCACATTGGGAGTCCTTGAAGTTGCTAGAGTTGCAGCTTTTGGCAAGTTTGGAAGAGTTGAGCCGGTATAGTATCGATGTCTTTCTATATCGATTAAATAACTTGATTGGATAGTTTTTGAATTGAGAATTGTTGTTTTCAGATTGAAGTTTGGAACGACAAAGAAGAGGTATAAGACGACTTCGAATTGGAATAGGACGATTAACTCGAATCAAGATTGATTCGAGTGTCCTAGAAGAAATCACATACTGCATGTTTGATTGCTTATTTGATTATATGATTGAATTTATATTGAGTGCATGAGATTACATATGCATTCATATTGATCCTTGATTTATTCAATTTGAATTAGACGATCTAGGGATTGTAGTTGAGTAGCTTGGTAGGCGATTTACTACCTTGTCGAGTAGCTCACTATAATGCTCTTGATTCTAGAGGATTAAAGCATGCCATGTCCACCTCGAGAGGAGAGTCGGTGTTATTGCGGATGTTTTTAGCCTCGGGATCCCAAACCAAAGAAAGAAAGAATAGAAGAATTTCATTTGATTATCTGAGTCTGATAATCCAGAAGTTTAAAGACATGCATATCATTTTAAATACAGTACTCGATTGGATTAATTGATTATATGGGGAACGAGTTCTTATATGACTTTATATGTTTATTTGATCGCATGTCAGTCTCTTTTACTGGGAATATTATTCTCACCGGATTATCCGGCTGTTGTCTTTGTTTGTATGTGTACTTGGTAACAGGTGGGGCAGGAACGAGTCAGAGACAGCATGGCTAGGCGATTGAGAGAATAGAGTGAGGCTTGGATGTTAGGAGTCTTTTTGTAATTGAACTCCTTTTTGTATTAAATAAGTCCGAACTAGATGGACCTTATTATGCATGCTTTATTTTGTGAGGTTTGTATAACTCATTACATTTATGTCGTATATTGTTGAATGGGATTTTGATGTTGTTATTGTGGATTGAATGAAATTGAAAATTAGAGGATAAAACCAGAATTTTTTTGGGCAGGGGGTCTCGCTCGATCGGCGAATTCTTGCAGATCGAACGAGCACCTTTATTTGCGAGGCAGAGTATGTGATTTTTATGCTCGCTCGATCGGTAAGATTTTACCGATCGAGCGAGGGGTCCTGATGTAGCACCAAGAACTTCTAAAATTTGAAAATCATGCCTAAAATTATTTTCAGTAATTATATTTTAAATTTTTTGAAGTTAATTGTTTAAGTTTCAGTTAAAGTTAGTCTTGCTTGACTTATTTGAATTAAATGCCTTGAACTGTTTAGTTAGTAATTTTTATCCAGGCAGGCGACGACGGTGGGCTTCGGTGGTTTATTTTCAAGATTTTTAATTTTAAGATTTTAAGTTAGAGGTAAAAGGGGGGTTTTGGCCAAAAATGCAAATTTTGAATTTTTAGGGGTCAAAAAGCAATTTTATCATTTTCTTGGGTTATTTCCTAAATTTTCCATAAAATATGATTTTATTAAATCCGGGTTAGTGGAATTTCAATCAAAATGTTGTGAGTTGAAATTTTAAATTTAGAAGTTTGAAAATAGCAAAAAGTTTGAGGTATAATGTTTTAATAGTACAAGTAGTACTTTTGCTAGTACAAGTGAAATTTTAAAACACTACACACAATACACTACACTTTTAATTTACACTATCATTAAAAAATTTCAATTAAAAAAATCAAGACACAACCCTAACTCCCAAACCCTAGCCCTAGCCGCCTCCTCCCCTCTCCCTTGAAGAAGACCGCTCGCCGCCGCCAGCCACCCGTCCGCCGCCGCCAGCCGCCGGAGAAGCCCCTAGGTGCTTAGCTTGGTGTGTTGGTTGAAATCCCACCTTCTTCTCCTCTCCTTGATTTCGAGTTCTAGGTATTTTTTGGTAAAGGCAAGTGTAGCTACTCCTTTGGGCTCACATTCAAGCAATATCTACCCCCACCCTTATGATTTCTTGCAATATTTTCGAGAATGCATGTTGTTAGAAGGTTAGGGTTTCGAATTTTTCATGTTTAGGGGCTGATTTTTTCTAAATATGTTAGGGAGTTGAGTTTATGTGGATTAATGTTGAGTATATGTGCATTGACATGGAATTAATTGAGTTTCCTTGCCAAAATTCGAAATTTCAGATTGTATATGGACCTAATTTTCGAAATGTTGCATGTGTAGGGGCTGAAATTTATTTGATGTTGAAGTATTTAATGGCCTTGCATTGGTCTTGATTGATTGTTCAACATTTTGTAGTTTTGATGGTTAATTCTTGATGTTCTTGATATGTGTTGTGAAAGTGTGGATTGAGTGTAGCCCAAGTGTTTGGGAAAAGTCCTAAGAGAGGTTATTTGAGGTGTTTGGGTGTTTGGTGTGGAGATAAGTTGAGGAAAGTGGGCTAAGTGTTTGAATTGTTGGAATTGGAGGTGTGTGAGTGTGCAGGGCAGCACTGTTCACGGGGCAGGGTCGTGGCTGAGGTCTGGGCAGGGTTAGGCTATTCCATGGTAAATTTCATGACGTTGTGGTCGCGTCGATATAAAATGGGCTCGATTCGGATAAGAATGGAGTGAGTTATGGATTTTTCAAAATTGGGTGCAAGTGCAGATTTTTTTCCTTTGAATAGGGGCTGTCCGATTTTTGTGTTTTGTAAATTTGCTCTTTTGATCTTTTGATGATACCACCTATTCCTTGGGATGATTTGGAGTGTTTGTTGAGTGTCGGTTCAAGCGGGACGGGTTTTGGATAAGGCATGACAAAGTTAAGGGCTTTTCGGTTTACTTGCTCGAGTTAAGTCAAGTTTGAGGATTTTTGTTGGGTAAGTTGTCTTCTTTGGACTTAGGGGCAGCCACTCATCCACCTTAAACTCACATTTTCGAGTCGAGTCTCATGTCTTAAAGATTGCTTATTCGTGTGCATTTGACGTGTTCTTGAGTTTAATAAAGAAAAAGGAAGTTTACTTGTTTGCATGCCATTTAATGTATGAGTTGAGTCTTTATAAATGAAAAGGGAAAAGAAAGAAAATATTTTTGAATGAAGTGATCTGTTTGTGACAAGAGGGGTGTTGCTAGGCCGGGGGATGCCTCGGTCTACTCACCAAGAGGTTATAGAGGTTAGGCAAGGAGCAAGAGACATCTTGTTTACCCTTGCCACAGAGGGGCAATGTGGGATCGGGAGGCATCTCGGTCTCCTTGCCATAGAGGGGTTAAGTTCGTCGGGAGAAATCTCGTCGTCTTGCCGGCATAGTGCACTGCAGCCATGATCATGATCGAAACAGAGGGTCACAAATCAGGGATCGGATTTATAAGAGGAAAAAGTAAAGAAAAGTTTAAAAGTTAAAGTTTCACAATTTTAGTTGACTCGTTTTGCATTGATGTCAGTCTTTCAGTTATGCATGAGTCTAAGTTGAATGTTATGAAAGTTAAAGTTTATCATAGTGTGAGTTCATTAATGCATGATTTCTATATCTTTCTAGTTTCATGCATATTACAGTTTAAGTTGAGTTTTTGCATCACGTATTTTAAACCCTTGTTATTATCCTAGTTATACTTGTTGAGTCTTTAGACTCACTATGCTTGAATGTTTGCAGGTGAGGATTTTGTGGAGGAGACGGAGGGGCGTGATCTACTGGGATGAGGCCATCGGTAGTGCAAGGCCCAGTCACCGTTGCTTCCTTTTAGTTTATGTTTTTCCGCACATTTGTCGAATTTGTAATAATGAAGTATTATTTGAGATCTTGTAGTATTTATAGCCAGGATGTGCATTCCCTGTGCTACAGCTTATGTTTTGAAGTACGTTTTCCGCTTTTGCAAGTTTATGATTATCGTTGGAATTAATTTTAAATGCTTTAGTTTACTTTATGCTGTAACCGGGAGGTGGTTACTAGGATTGCATGTTTATGTTTAACGCACTTAAGTTTTGAAGTCAATTTTCTTTCCTTATTTAAATTGCTGTTTGAGTCTTGATGGCTTATTTGTTTTACAAATAGGTCATGGAAAATTTTTTTAAAAAATCCGTAATTTTCCTTTATTTTAATTATAGTCTAGTAGCGAGTAGTTAGGGTCGTTTCAGTTGGTATCAGAGCTCGGTCTTGGTTTGGGCTGAGCCTACTGCCGGTTGCTGAAACTCAGGGGATCTCGCCTCAAAGTCTGTAAGATTTAAGTTTAATGTCTCTATCTGTTTAAGTTTTGATGTATTAGTTTCTTGAGTTATTGAGAAGTTTAAATTTGAAGTAAAAATATTTTCTAAGGCATGAAATTTGAATGTTGGATTTTCTCAATGCGTTTAGATGGCTCGTCGTCATGATCCGCGTGCAGTTACGCCTCCACCGCCTCCACCGGCGCCGCAGGTGGATATAGGAGGGCAGGTGCTAGCAGGATTGGCCCGTATCCTCGAGCGTCATGTGGATGCTCCTGTTGCTAGATCGGAGACTACTTATGAGCAGTTTCGGAAGATGAATCCGAAGGACTTCGCTGGCACCACTGATCCGTTGATAGCGGAGGGTTGGATCCGCTCCCTTGAGGTGATCTTTCGCTATATGCAGATGGGAGATCCAGATAGAGTGAGATGTGCTGTGTTTCTCCTCCAGGATGATGCTGCCCTCTGGTGGGAGGGTATGGAGAAGATTGTGAACCCAGCTACTCTACCTTGGGCTGAGTTCAAGAAGTTGTTCTTTGAGAAGTACTTTACTGCTGATGTGAGAGCCCGTTTGAAGACGGAGTTTATGAGCTTGAGGCAGGGTGATCTGTCGGTAGCCCAGTTCGTGGTGAAGTTTGAGAGAGGCTGCCATTTCGTGCCGTTGATTGGAGATGATGAGAAAGAGAAGCTGGAGCACTTTCTTGTAGGGCTTCGACCTACCATCCGTAGGGATGTGCTGATGGCTGAGCCATCTGATTATGCTTCAGCACTGAGGCGTGCCTTGAGGTCCGAGCAGACGCTGAGAGATATTAGCGCGGAGGCGCATGGCAAGAGGCCCTTCCCTCATCAGGGCCACTCTCAGCAGCAGCAGCACGGCAAGAAGCCGTATCATGGGCCCCCGAGACAGCAGGGACAACAGGCACCGCAGGGGCGTCAGGCCCAGAGACAGGTTCCTCCCAAGGCTGGGGAGAAGCCTATTTGTCAGTTTTGCCATCGTTCGCATTTTGGGAAGTGTTTGAAGGATGCTGGAGTTTGCTTCAAGTGCAAGAAGCCAGGACATATGTCTACCCATTGTCCAGAGCTGAGGAGGCCCGTGCAGGGCAGAGTGTTCATGATGGAGGCTGAGCAGGCCGACCCAAACACTACTATTCTCACAGGTAATATCTTAACTTTTGGGTTAGAGCAGTTAAAGATTTGTTGATGCATGCGACTCTAAATCTTTGCTTGTTTGAGGTTTTACTCTAGTAACTTGTTTCATGCCTTAGGACCTTTGACTGTTTAGCATGAATAGTATCTTGTTTGGGAATTGTTGAATTAGAATGAGCCTAAGTAGAACTCATGGTTTTAACTTCAACCTTTCGTCGTTGTAACTACTGCTATGCAGGTAGGATTGTTGTGGCAGGCGTAGCCACGAGGGCCTTATTAGACTCAGGGGCTACCCATTCCTTTATATCGGAGTCTTTTGCCCTTGAGAGGGGCATTCAGAGTGAGGAATTGGAGGTTGGATTCTCAGTTACTATCCCCTCAGGGGAAGAGCTATCCACCAGGAGCTTGGTGAGAGACCTTGTATTGCTTTTGCAGGGTCAATCAGTGGTAGCAGACCTCATAGTGCTACCTTTGCCAGAGTTTGACCTGATTCTTGGGATGGATTGGATGACGAAGAATGCGGTGATGATAGATTTTCAGCAGAGGTCAGTACTAGTCAGGCCTGAGGGCGAGGAACCGTTTTGGTTTGAGGCTGCTAAGAGCTTGAGGAAGACTCGAGTCATTTCTACTTTGCAAGCTCAGAGGCTTGTACTTAGTGGGTGCGAGTCATTTCTAGCCAGTTTATCTTTGACAGAGCTGCCAGAGCGACCAGTTATTTCTGATGTGGCTATCGTCAGGGAGTTTGAGGATGTGTTCCCTAGCGATGTTGTGGGAATTCCGCCCGATAGAGAAGTGGAGTTCTCTATAGATTTGATTCCCGGTACTGTGCCTATCTCCAAGGCACCGTACAGATTGGCTCCTACCGAAATGAAGGAGTTAAAAGAGCAGATTCAAGAGTTGCTTGACAAGGGATTCATACGCCCTAGTTTCTCCCCATGGGGCACACCAGTTCTCTTCATTAAGAATAAGGACGGTAGTCTAAGATTGTGCATAGACTACCGAGGTTTGAACGGAGTGACGGTGAAGAACAAGTACCCATTACCTAGGATCGAGGACCTCTTCGATCAATTGCAAGGTGCATCCGTCTTTTCGAAGATTGATCTTCGTTCAGGTTATCACCAGTTGAAGGTGAAGGAGTCAGATGTGGCGAAGACAGCTTTTAGGACTCGTTACGGTCATTATGAGTTCCTTGTGATGCCGTTTGGGATGACGAACGCGCCCGCGGTTTTCATGGATCTTATGAACCGCGTGTTTCAGCCTTACTTGGACCGCTTTGTCATTGTTTTCATCGATGACATCCTCATTTATTCGAAGGATAGAGTGGAGCATGAACAGCATTTGAGGACCGTTCTTGAGGTGCTTCGAGAGCACAAGTTGTTGGCCATGTTTGATAAGTGTGAATTCTGGTTGGAGAAAGTTGCTTTCTTGGGTCATATTATTTCTAAGAGCGGTGTGGAAGTAGACCCTTCAAAGGTTCAAGCAGTGAAGGAGTGGTCTATACCGAGGAGCGCGTCTGAGATTCGCAATTTTCTTGGATTAGCCGGTTATTACCGAAAATTTATCAAGGGTTTTTCCTCCATTGTTGTGCCTATGACAGCGTTGACTAAGAAGAACGCCAAGTTTGTTTGGAGTGCCGAGTGTCAAAGGAGCTTTGATACTTTGAAGGAAGCTCTTACGACAGCGCCAGTGTTGACCATGCCATCCGGGCAAGGTGATTTTGTGGTGTATACTGATGCTTCCAAGTTGGGATTGGGAGCAGTTCTGATGCAGCGAGACAAAGTTATTGCCTATGCTTCTAGGCAATTGAAGGAGCACGAGAAGAACTACCCTACTCATGACTTAGAGTTGGCAGCGGTAGTGTTTGCTCTTAAGATTTGGAGACACTATCTTTACGGAGAGAAGAGTCAGATCTTCACAGACCACAAAAGCCTCAAGTACTTCTTCACCCAGAAGGAGTTGAATATGAGGCAGCGTAGGTGGTTAGAGTTGGTGAAGGACTATGACTGCAATATTAGCTACCACCCTGGTAAAGCTAATGTGGTTGCAGATGCTTTGAGCAGGAAGACTGCAGTGATTACCTCCTTGTCAGTGTCTAGACCGTTGCAGGTTGAGATTCAGAGGTATGGTATTGAGTTTTATGCGAGTGGTAGAGCTCCCCGTTTGTCTTCCCTTAGTGTGCAGACTACACTTTTTGATCGTATCCGTGCAGCGCAGTCAGTTGATGAGCAGATCAGGAAGTGGAGGCAGAGAGATGAGGAGAAAGGCAGCGGTTTGTATGCTGTGGTAGATGGGATTGTGAGGTACAGAGGTAGATTTTGGGTTCCCGCAGGTGATTCTCTGCGAGTTACTATCATGGCAGAGGCACATACATCGCCGTACTCAATCCACCCTGGTAGTACGAAGATGTATCGGGATCTTCAGCAGCTTTATTGGTGGCCAGGCATGAAAAGTGACATTTCCCGATTCGTGTCAGAATGCCTGACATGCCAGCAGGTTAAGGCGGAGCATCAGAGACCCGCCGGTTTGCTTAAGCCTCTCCCTATTCCGGAGTGGAAGTGGGAGAATATCTCCATGGATTTTGTCGTGGGATTGCCGAAGACATTGAGAGGTTCGAATGCCATTTGGGTGATTGTAGACCGTCTCACTAAGTCGGCTCACTTTTTACCCGTGAAGATGAATTTCACGATGACTCAGTTCGCGGAGTTGTATATCCGGGAGATAGTCAGACTACATGGTATTCCAGTCTCCATAGTGTCTGATAGAGATCCACGGTTTACTTCGTCTTTTTGGAAGAGTCTTCATTCTGCTATGGGTACGAAGCTACTTTTTAGCACCGCCTTTCACCCGCAGACTGATGGCCAGTCAGAGAGGGTGATTCAGATTTTGGAGGATCTTTTGAGGGCTTGTGCTATTGATTTTCAAGGTAGTTGGGAGTCGAGACTACCACTAGTGGAATTCGCGTATAATAACAGTTTTCAGTCAACTATTGGCATGGCTCCCTACGAGGCACTATATGGGAGGAAGTGTAGATCTCCAGTGTTGTGGGATGAGATAGGTGAGAGATCAGACTTTGGTCCGGAGATTGTTCAGTTGACCACCGAGGTAGTGGCTAAGATCCGTGATAGGATGAGGACTGCCCAGAGTAGGCAGAAGAGCTATGCTGATCACCGGAGGAGAGACTTGGAGTTCTCGGTGGGTGATCATGTTTTTATCCGTATTGCACCCATGAAGGGTGTGATGAGGTTTGGAAATAAAGGGAAGTTGGCACCGAGGTTCATAGGGCCCTTCGAGATTTTGGATAGGGTAGGGGTACTGGCTTATAGAGTGGCCTTGCCGCCTAACCTTGATAAGATCCATAATGTCTTCCATGTGTCGATGTTGAGGAAGTACATCTCGAACCCATCCCATGTGCTTAGTTCGGAACCGCTTCAGCTATCTCCTCACTTGACCTATGAGGAGAAGCCCATCCGGATTTTGGATAGACAGGAGAGAAGACTCCGTAACAAGTCGATTCCAATGATCAAGGTGAGATGGCAGAACCATTCGGATGAAGAGGCCACTTGGGAAGCAGAAGCAGATATCAAAGTTCGATATCCGAAGCTTTTTGGTAAGTTTTAATTTCGAGGACGAAATTTCTTATTATGGAGGGAGGAATTGTAGCACCAAGAACTTCTAAAATTTGAAAATCATGCCTAAAATTATTTTCAGTAATTATATTTTAAATTTCTTGAAGTTAATTGTTTAAGTTTCAGTTAAAGTTAGCCTTCTTGACTTATTTGAATTAAATGCCTTGAACTGTTTAGTTAGTAATTTTTATCCAGGCAGGCGACGACGGTGGGCTTCGGTGGTTTATTTTCAAGATTTTTAATTTTAAGATTTTAAGTTAGAGGTAAAAGGGGGGTTTTGGCCAAAAATGCAAATTTTGAATTTTTAGGGGTCAAAAAGCAATTTTATCATTTTCTTGGGTTATTTCCTAAATTTTCCATAAAATATGATTTTATTAAATCCGGGTTAGTGGAATTTCAATCAAAATGTTGTGAGTTGAAATTTTAAATTTAGAAGTTTGAAAATAGCAAAAAGTTTGAGGTATAAAGTTTTAATAGTACAAGTAGTACTTTTGCTAGTACAAGTGAAATTTTAAAACACTACACACAATACACTACACTTTTAATTTACACTATCATTAAAACATTTCAATTAAAAAAATCAAGACACAACCCTAACTCCCAAACCCTAGCCCTAGCCGCCTCCTCCCCTCTCCCTTGAAGAAGACCGCTCGCCGCCGCCAGCCACCCGTCCGCCGCCGCCTGCCGCCGTTCCCAGCCGCCGGAGAAGCCCCTAGGTGCTTAGCTTGGTGTGTTGGTTGAAATCCCACCTTCTTCTCCTCTCCTTGATTTCGAGTTCTAGGTATTTTTTGGTAAAGACAAGTGTAGCTACTCCTTTGGGCTCACATTCAAGCAATATCTACCCCCACCCTTATGATTTCTTGCAATATTTTCGAGAATGCATGTTGTTAGAAGGTTAGGGTTTCGAATTTTTCATGTTTAGGGGCTGATTTTTTCTAAATATGTTAGGGAGTTGAGTTTATGTGGATTAATGTTGAGTATATGTGCATTGACATGGAATTAATTGAGTGTCCTTGCCAAAATTCGAAATTTCAGATTGTATATGGACCTAATTTTCGAAATGTTGCATGTGTAAGGGCTGAAATTTATTTGATGTTGATGTATTTAATGGCCTTGCATTGGTCTTGATTGATTGTTCAACATTTTGGAGTTTTGATGGTTAATTCTTGATGTTCTTGATATGTGTTGTGAAAGTGTGGATTGAGTGTAGCCCAAGTGTTTGGGAAAAGTCCTAAGAGAGGTTATTTGAGGTGTTTGGGTGTTTGGTGTGGAGATAAGTTGAGGAAAGTGGGCTAAGTGTTTGAATTGTTGGAATTGGAGGTGTGTGAGTGTGCAGGGCAGCACTGTTCACGGGGCAGGGCAGGGTCGTGGCTGAGGTCTGGGCAGGGTTAGGCTATTCCATGGTAAAGTTCATGACGTTGTGGTCGCGTCGATATAAAATGGGCTCGATTCGGATAAGAATTGAGTGAGTTATGGATTTTTCAAAATTGGGTGCAAGTGCAGATTTTTTTCCTTTGAATAGGGGCTGTCCGATTTTTGTGTTTTGTAAATTTGCTCTTTTGATCTTTTGATGATACCACCTATTCCTTGGGATGATTTGGAGTGTTTGTTGAGTGTCGGTTCAAGCGGGACGGGTTTTGGATAAGGCATGACAAAGTTAAGGGCTTTTCGGTTTACTTGCTCGAGTTAAGTCAAGTTTGAGGATTTTTGTTGGGTAAGTTGTCTTCTTTGGACTTAGGGGCAGCCACTCATCCACCTTAAACTCACATTTTCGAGTCGAGTCTCATGTCTTAAAGATTTCTTATTCGTGTGCATTTGACGTGTTCTTGAATTTAATAAAGAAAAAGGAAGTTTACTTGTTTGCATGCCATTTAATGTATGAGTTGAGTCTTTATAAATGAAAAGGGAAAAGAAAGCAAATATTTTTGAATGAAGTGATCTGTTTGTGACAAGAGGGGTGTTGCTAGGCCGGGGGATGCCTCGGTCTACTCACCAAGAGGTTATAGAGGTTAGGCAAGGAGCAAGAGACATCTTGTTTACCCTTGCCACAGAGGGGCAATGTGGGATCGGGAGGCATCTCGGTCTCCTTGCCATAGAGGGGTTAAGTTCGTCGGGAGAAATCTCGTCGTCTTGCCGGCATAGTGCACTGCAGCCATGATCATGATCGAAACAGAGGGTCACAAATCAGGGATCGGATTTATAAGAGGAAAAAGTAAAGAAATGTTTAAAAGTTAAAGTTTCACAATTTTAGTTGACTCGTTTTGCATTGATGTCAGTCTTTCAGTTATGCATGAGTCTAAGTTGAATGTTATGAAAGTTAAAGTTTATCATAGTGTGAGTTCATTAATGCATGATTTCTATATCTTTCTAGTTTCATGCATATTACAGTTTAAATTGAGTTTTTGCATCACGTATTTTAAACCCTTGTTATTATCCTAGTTATGCTTGTTGAGTCTTTAGACTCACTATGCTTGAATGTTTGCAGGTGAGGATTTTGTGGAGGAGACGGAGGGGCGTGATCTACTGGGATGAGGCCATCGGTAGTGCAAGGCCCAGTCACCGTTGCTTCCTTTTAGTTTATGTTTTTCCGCACAGTTGTCGAATTTGTAATAATGAAGTATTATTTGAGATCTTGTAGTATTTATAGCCAGGATGTGCATTCCCTGTGCTACAGCTTATGTTTTGAAGTACGTTTTCCGCTTTTGCAAGTTTATGATTATCGTTGGAATTAATTTTAAATGCTTTAGTTTACTTTATGCTGTAACCGGGAGGTGGTTACTAGGATTGCATGTTTATGTTTAACGCACTTAAGTTTTGAAGTCAATTTTCTTTCCTTATTTAAATTGATGTTTGAGTCTTGATGGCTTATTTGTTTTACAAATAGGTCATGGAAAAATTTTTTAAAAAATCCGTAATTTTCCTTTATTTTAATTATAGTCTAGTAGCGAGTAGTTAGGGTCGTTTCACCTGATCCTTGGACAGGGAGTTGGAATCTTTGGCTCAATCGATCGGTAAGATTTTACCGATCGAGCGAGCACCTCTTTTAAAAAAAAAAAAAAGTTTTCCTTGAATTCTTTAATCCTATTATTTTATTTGAGTTGATTAATTTAATTACCCTGAGATTGCATGATTAGAATCTAGGCCTCACATTAAATGGTATCAGAGAAATAAGTTCCTGGATTTTGTTCTAGAAGTGAGCGGGGTAGACCGAGTCCTCTTGACCTTGATTTCTCGCATGTGATTGATTAATTCTATGATTACAGAATATGCGAGCATGCTTTATGGATTGAAAATTTATTTGAATTACGTGACTTGGAGATTCAAATTGTTAAAGCATGATTTGATTGAGATATGAACTGTATTCATGCATTGATCTGAGTTCCATCTGTCGTATTGGTAAGACGAACAGAGGTTTCTTAACACTGAATGGTGAGATGTGAATTGAATTATCCGTGTTCTAACCCCTGTCAATTTAGATGGGTACTCGAAGAAGGCTAGACATGAATACTCCACCGATTGTTCCTACTACAGAAACTCCTCCGGTTATGACTCCTCCGGTGGTACAGATGGATGAAACGATCACGCCTATGGAAGACTTACTGAAAAGATTCAAATCCTTCAGGCCACCGTATTTGAATGGGAAAGAGAATTCCGGTAGATTGTGAGAGTTGGTTTGATGATATAGATCAGCTCTTCGATTCACTCGACTACTCTGATGACCGCAGGGTTAGATTGGTTATTCATCAACTGCAGGAAGTGGCAAAAAGTTGGTGGATGACAACCAAGAAAGCCAAAGAGAACAGAGGTACGGAAATCACTTGGGCACTTTTTAAATCTGAATTTTATAAAAGATTTTTCCCAGTTTCCTATCGAAATGATAAAGGTGCCGAGTTTGCAAATCTGAAGCAAGGGAATATGAGTATCGAGGACTATGTTGCGAAATTTGACAGTTTACTGAGGTTCGCCCCGCATATTGCCGACAATGTGGAGGCCAAAGCAGACCAGTTCATTAACGGTTTGCACCCTGACATCTTTATTCTGGTGAATACTGGGAGGCCAGATAACTTTTCAGATGCGATGGATCAGGCCAAGGGGGCAGAAGCGGGAATGTTAAGGAAGAGGGAGAATCAGTACCAGCATCAACAGCAACATCAGAGGCAGTATCAAAATCAGCTGCAGATGAATGAGGGTGGTAACAGTGGTGGTGGCAAGAAGAACTATTTCCGTCCCAAAGGAAAGCAATTAAAGAAGTCTGGAAGCAGTTCTTCGAGCTCGAGTGGTTCGAGACAGTTCAGTTCTGGTCAGGGTTCAGGATCTTCTGAAGCTTTGTGTAGCAAGTGCGGAGGACGACACTCCAGCGACCAATGTAGGGGAATCTTTGGAAACTGCTACATCTGCCAGCAGACGGGACATTCTGCCAGAAAGTGTCCTCATAAGGGTTCTGACCAGACTCAGAGTGGAAATGCCTCTCGACAGTCATCTCAGCCTCAGAGGCAATCGACTGCAGTTCACTCGTTCAAACCTCAATAGCAGAATCGTCAGGGAGGTAATCAAAGTTCGAATCAATCTTCCCGACCTCAGGCTAGAGTGTTTGCTCTGAACGAAGATGAGGCTCTAGCTGCACCGAATGATGTGATTACAGGTAACTGTAAGATTTTTGGTTATCCTGCATTTATTCTGATAGATACAGGTGCTTCTCACTCTTTCTTATCTGAGAAATTTGTGTCGATGCATGCCTTGCCTTTTGAGCCTTTGCCTGCTGTAGTTTCTGTTACTTCACCTTTGGGTGGAGGAATTGTTTTGAAGAATTTTGTTAGAAATTGTGGTTTGAGTTTTGAAGGAAATTGGATCGAGTTCGACTGTATTGTACTTGGGTTGTCTGACTTTGACTGCATAGTTGGCATAGATGTTTTGACTAAGTACAGGGATAAAGTAGATTGTTTTCAGAAGATAGTACGTTTCAGACCAGAGATGGCAGATGAATGGAGATTCTTCGGTAAGGGTTCTCGTTCTAAAATTCCTTTGATATCTGTCTTATCCATGACTAGATTATTACAGAGAGGAGCCGAAGGATTTCTTGTTTATGCAATCGATATTTTGAAGTTTAGCCCTGAGCTGAACGATATACCAGTGGTTAGGGAATTCCCTGATGTGTTTGCAGATGAGATTCCGGGATTACCACCTATTCGTGAGATTGAATTTGGCATCGAACTGACGTCAGGTACTCAACCAATTTCGAAAGCTCCGTACAGAATGGCTCCGATCGAATTGAAGGAACTGAAGGAGCAGTTGGAAGATTTGATTGCCAAGGGATACATTCGACCCAGTGTATCGCCTTGGGGTGCTCCTGTCCTGTTTGTTAGAAAGAAAGATGGCTCTATGCGTCTCTGCATTGACTACCGCCAACTGAATCAGGCGACAGTTAAGAACAGGTATCCTTTACCGCGTATAGATGATCTTTTTGATCAATTGCAGGGTTCATGTATCTATTCGAAGATAGATTTGAGGTCTGGGTATCACCAGCTGAGATTTCGTGAAGAGGATGTCCCTAAGACGGCGTTTCGAACGAGGTATGGCCATTTTGAATTTCTTGTCATGCCGTTCGGTTTGACGAACTCCCCAGAGGTCTTTATGGGGTTGATGAACCGAATCTTTCAGCGTTTTCTTGATGAGTTTGTGATTATTTTCATTGATAATATTTTGATCTATTCTAAGAGCCGTACCGAGCATGCAGAGCATTTGAGAACTATGTTGCAGATTTTGAGGACAGAACAGTTATTCGCCAAGCTTTCGAAATGTGAGTTTTGGCTTGACAAAGTTGTCTTTCTGGGGCACATTATTTCAGGAGATGGGATTGCTGTGGATCCTAGCAAGATAGAAGCAGTGACGAACTGGCGCAGGCCGACTTCTGTGCCAGAAATCCGCAGTTTTATGGGTTTGGCGGGTTACTATCGTAGATTTATTCAGGGTTTCTCTTCTATTGCGAAGCCTATCACCCAGATGACTCAGAAGAATGCTCCTTTTCTGTGGACAGATGATTGTGAAGCCAGTTTTGTTGAGTTGAAGAAGAGATTAACCAGTGCTCTGATTCTTTCTATTCCATCTGGTACTGGAGGTTTCACAGTTTATTGCGATGCTTCTCATCTTGGTCTCGGTTGTATTCTTATGCAGAGGAAGCACGTGATAGCATATGCGTCGAGGCAGCTGAAACCGCACGAGACTCGCTACCCAATTCATGATCTTGAACTTGCTGCTATTGTTTTTGCCTTGAAGATTTGGCGTCACTAATTGTACGGTGAGTCTTTTGAGATCTTTTCGGATCATAAGAGTCTTAAATACTTATTTTCACAGTCTGAGTTGAATATGAGACAGAGGAGATGGTTAGATTTGCTGAAAGACTTCGACTGCGAGATTAAGTATTGCCCGGGGAAGTCGAATGCAGCTGCCGATGCTTTGAGTCGTAAGCTTTGCTCTTTATCTCTTTCGACGATCGGTGTGTCTCGTTTGATTGATGACTTTTGCAATTCTGGATTGGAGTTTGAGTCAGATAGGAATCCGATCAGAGTTTGTGCGATTCAGGCCGAGCCAGATTTGTTTGTGTCGATCAGAGAAGCACAAAAATCAGATGAGAATATTCAGAAGTCGATAGAGAAAGTGAAATCAGGACACCATTCTGAGTTTCAGGTCAGGGATGATGTTTTGTTTGTGAATAGCCGTATTGTTGTGCCTAAGATTGATGAGTTAAGACAGTGTATTCTGAGAGAGGCGCATTGCAGTCGGTTTAGTGTTCATCCCGGAGGCCGAAAGATGTATAACGACCTGAAGAGTCAGTTTTGGTGGAAGAAGATGAAGAGTGATGTTGCGAGGTTTGTTTCCCGATGTCTGAACTGTCAACAAGTGAAAGCCGAGAGAAAAAGGCCGGGAGGTCTTCTGCACAGTTTGTTTATTCCAGAATGGAAGTGGGATCATATTTCGATGGACTTCATCACGAAACTACCCCGGTCTGTTCGGGGTTGTGATGCTATTTGGGTTGTGATTGATAGGTTGACGAAGTCTTCTTGTTTCATTCCGTATCGGATGACTTATCGACATGACCAGATGGCAGAGTTGTACGTCAGAGAGATCGTCAGATTGCACGGTGTGCCGAGATCCATTGTTTTTGACCGAGATCCTCGGTTTACTTCTCACTTCTGGCACAGTCTGCAAGAGGCTCTTGGTACTAGATTGCACTTGAGTACAGCATACCATCCTCAGACCGACGGTCAATCAGAACGGACGATTCAGACTCTAGAGGATATGTTACGAATAGTGGTGCTTGACTTTGGCACTACTTGGCAAGATTCATTGCCTCTCGTTGAGTTTTCGTACAACAACAGCTTCCAGACAAGTATAGGAATGGCACCCTTTGAAGCGTTGTACGGAAAGAAGTGCATATCTCCTCTGTACTGGGATGAGATGTCTAAGTCCCCAGACTTGGGACCAGATATGATTCGTGATATGGCTGAGCAGATGAAGATTATTCGATTGAGAATGAAGACTGCTCAGGACCGACAAGCGAAGTATGCGAATATCAGACGCAGGCCTCTATCTTTTGATCAGGGAGACCGTGTATTTTTGAAGATTTTTCCGTTTAGAGGTACTGTTAGATTTGGGAAGAGAGGGAAGTTGTCACCGAGATTCATCGGTCCGTATGAAATTTTACAGAAGATAGGCGATCTAGCCTACCGATTAGCACTTCCTCCTTCTTTATCTGGTATTCACGACGTCTTTCACGTCTCGATGTTGAGGAAATAACATCCCGATCCTTCTCTTGTACTTCAGCCTGACGAAGCCGAACTTGATGAAACTCTGAGTTATTTCGAGAGGCCGATTCAGATCCTTGACAGAAAGGAGAAACAGCTCAGAACCAAATCGATACCTTTGGTGAAAGTTCAGTGGAGTCGTCACGGAGTCGAAGAAGCGACTTGGGAGACAGAATCTGACATGAGACAGAGATTTCCTGAGTTATTCATCTGATGTGAGTTCTTATTTCTGTTCTTGAATTCGTAATTATCTTCTTATGAGTTGATATCGATGATTTCGAGGACGAAATCTTTTCTTAGAGGGGGAGAATTGTAACGCCCCGTTTTTATCTTAATTGATGTTATTTGAGATAAGCAGTGATTTTAGAATTCGAGATCGGACTTTTTATTGATCAGGGACTATTTTGCAATTTTCGGAATTTTTAGGGACTGAAACGCAATTATGGGATTTGTTATATTTGAAAGAGTGGGTGCCCGGTGAGCCAACTTGTGGCTAAGGGCTTTGATGACTCTATGTATAAACAATCTTTTGTTTAATATAATTTACACTTTTATAAAGGCGTTTACTTTATCTTTTATCATATTATTATGTTGTGACATACTATAAGATGTTTAGATGAAGACCTTGAATATACTATAGTGTATGTAAGATATGGTGGCACATGGGGATGGCTATCATGAAACACATCTTATAGTCACTGTATATTCTAAACAGTTCCTAGTCGATTGAGCCGTCCGTTAATAAGGATAAGGATCGCTCGAGATTAAGACTAGCATTTGCGATGCCGAGTACCATGTTTCATTGGTATGGAACATAGAGATGTTCAAAGCATGCAAATGGATATTCATACGATGAATGATCGAACTACCCTATCCGGACTTTCCAAGTGGTTATCACTTATCGAGTGGATAAAGTCCGCGGTTTTGGTTGTACACCATTAGTCCTTACTACTTGAAACATCATTGAGACTCTATATGCTAGTACTGTACTTTGACTCATTTACCGACTCTATTGGGGTCATCAGGTGTCGGGATTGGGTACAGTTACGACACATATAGGAGTCGATTCTTTGTTGTCAAGGATTCACCACATACTTGCTAGTGTGGATATCCTATGCAATCTGAGGAGATATTAGTGTGACGAATCTCTGGCCAGAGTACATGATGTGTTTTAAGAAATGGTTTCTTAGTAACACATGCGATGTCACTATTTGATCTTCAAGATGCATTACATAGTTATCGAATCTAGAACGACTCTCGATTTACTAATGGTTGTTGATTCGATCGGGATATATGGATGAAGGGACCGTACTGTACGCTAACCAAAATCTATTGGTTCTTGCAGGCACTATCAGTGATACCTAGGGAATCATGGGGCGATGTTGCTAGGAGCTCTTACCATGATTCGATGGGCAAGTCGGAAATTGTTGTTCTGAGTCACAAGGAGTTGTGAGCCCACGGCTAGCTGTATCCCTGAACCATTGAGGGTCACACAAGTAATGGATTTTTAATCCCCGTTGATATAGTTAAATTTAAAGAGTTAAATTTAATGAAGAAAGAAGTGGGACTTCTTATTTAAGAGTAGAGGAGTAAAATTTCCTAAAATGACATAGGGATGGGAATTTTTGGAAACCACTGAATTCGGATTCAGAAAATTATCTTGACTTTAAAAGATGCAGAAATGGTTTCTGTGCACATTGGTGAAATTGGTTTATCAATCTGAGTCACGATGAATTTTATATTAATTTCTGAACATGCGGGCTTTGCTTGTCAGGCTTGAACTTATGACTAATGGGCCCTAAGCTGTTAGCAGCCCACATTATAAATAAGTTATTGCAGTACAGAAATTACACAACAGAGGTCACAAAATATTTTCGAAAACCCTGGTTTTTCTAACAGTGGCCGCAGCCCCTCCCTCCCTGTTCTGAAAATTCCAGCCTGTGAATTTTGAATTTGCAGTCTGGTTTAACGGATCAAATTCATTAATTCTCTTCGTAGAAATTTCTGATAGATTTTCTAGTGCAATCTATCAGAGGGATTAAACTTCTGTTCGTGGACCTGATTGAAGAATTGTTCGTCCATCAGTTCCTGGGATATACAACAAGAGCAGAGTAATCTGTTGGTGTCCATAATCTCATTTCGAGATTGGAGGTAAAAATTTAATTGTTATTTAATTTTTACACGCACAATTTAATCGTAAAGTTTTGATACCCATGATATGGAATCGTTCCATATAAAATTTTTAAACTTCCGCTGTACCGGGTATCAATTCTGATTAATCTGATCACCGTTCCCCAACAGTGGTATCAAAGCCAGGTTGCTCAGATCAAGCGATTAAATTAATCGATTGTACAAAAATTTTTAAGCCTCGGTTTTTGAAACAAAATAAATTTTTTTTAAAAATAAAAATTTTTTTTTCGGGCAAAACACGGGCAGCGATTGGATCGCTGCCCGGGGGGGCAGCGATGGTCGCTGCCCAAGGGGCAGCGACGGGCTGCCCAGGATCGTCCCGGGCGGCCCGGGAAAAATTTATTTTAATTTTTAATTAAAATTTTAATATGTTAAAATTCTATTTTTTGTCCGATCGAAAATTTTTTTTGATTGGTCCACGAGGCGTCGGATCGAATTGTTCGAGTTCGAAAATTTTAAAATTGATTTTTGGATAAATTTGAATTTTTGGAAAATTTATTGATTTTATCCGTTAAATCAGATTTTATGAAATTAATTATTTTTGGTACAATTGATGATAAGATATGATCTTATGGAAATATTGAGTAAAATATGATTTTATGTATAAAATTGGATTTTATATGTAAAATAAGATTTTATTTGATAAAAGATAAAATATGATTTTGTATGTAAAATAAGATTTTATATATGGAATATGATTTTATCCTTTTTAAATTTAATTGTCATTGCATGTTATCCAATAAATTAATTTTGAATTAAATATTATTGGATAAGGATGATCGATTGCCATGACCAATTTTGTAGGTGTATGTTAGGAATTTACATTTGTTTTTATTGTTGTTGGATTTATTAATGGGCCTGGTTTATGGCCCAATATGAATTGTCATATGTAATAAAAGTGGGCCTGGTTTATGGCCCGTTCCCATCCCTTAAAATGTATCCCCTACTTGTCATAGTTATTTATTGTAAATACATTAGACTTAGTGGGAGATGAAGATTTGAAGACGGAGGTGGGCCCAGCAGACAATAAAGACTGAAGAAATGTAAATTGGAAGCTCAATGTAATAGGATTACATTGCATACCTGCATATTACCTAGGATTGGACTTAGCTCGTGATTGGCAACCACGGGTCGATTAGAAATGGAATCGATCATCCTATATAATATATGATATTATCGTTGTATGCATGTTTTAGACTAAATTGTATGAATCCCGCAAGCATACAAATTTTTAAATGATGAGACAAACTTTCAAAATTAAAATCCCTCATTTTAAATATGATTTAAAATTGATATCAAGATTAAAAAGGAAATTTAAATATTTTTTAAATGTTCCTACCTTCCATCAACGATCAATGTATGAGATGCTACCCGCGGATACGGTCCGGCTCATATTATTGGGGGGGCCCGTTCGTCGGAAAGTTGTACATTGGATCGACACATATTGTAAGTTGGGTGGAACTCCCATGGGATCGGCTCATATTATTGGGGGATCCACATGGCGACCGTCCATCACAACTTAATATTGATGGGTCATCTTGACATGTCACAATAAACGGCGTCATATTATTGGGCCCTTATTGGACATGAGGTAAAAACGTGGAGGTTGCTTTGGAAGCAATTGGGCTCTACCTTTTGAAAATTATGGTTGGCTGATACTATTCGGGACCATAGTTTGTCAATTGGACTCCATGTTCCCACTAAGGAAAACAGTTTCCCGTTTTCACTAGAGGGTAGTGAAACTGTTAAAATAGTGGGAGTGAGATTCATAAAATAAATTTCGCCTATTTTATGTCTTAGTAAATTAATTAAACAATCACTGATTATTGTCTGTTTCTTTTCAGTATTTCATTAAGATGAATTCGCGCAATCCACTATTCTCTATTCTCGAACAAAATAAACTGACTGGCGCAAACTATACAGAATGGTTCCGTAAGTTGAAGATTGTCTTGACCTCGGAGAAGATGCTCTACGTGTTAGAAAAATCTCCTCCGAAGGAAGCACTAGCTGATATAAGTCCGAAAGAGTTGGCCAAACTTAATACATGGTGGGACCATGATATCAAGGCCAAATTCTATATGCAAGCCTCGATGTCTGATGAACTCCAGAGGCGATTTGAGGACACCGTGAATGCTGCTGACATTCACGTACAACTCAAGGAACTTTTTGGGGCTCAATCGAGAGCTGAAAGGTTCGCTACTGTAACGCATGCGTGAAGGGGCTTCGGTCCGTGATCATGGGGTACGAGTGATTTGGCTCATACAGAAGTTGGTAACGCTTGATTTGGTGTTGGAGCATGAATTCAATGTGGACTTATTACTTCTCTCTCTTCCTTCTTCGTTTGACGGATTTGTGGTGAATTTCAATATGAACAAGATAGAGTCCTCCCTTAAAGAGATGGTCAATATGCTTGTAACATATGAAGCCACTTTAAAGAAGGATAAACCAGTTCTCTTGGTGGGCTCCTCTTCTTCAGCTAAGAAGGGGCCAAGTACAAAGGGTAAGAAACGTTCTGCCCCACCCAAGAAAACCAGACCCGAGAAGAAGAACAAGACAAAGGCTTCAAACATGGAAAAGTCCAAGGATGTTTGCCATCACTGCAAGAAACCCGGTCATTGAAAACGTAACTGCAAGGAATATCTAGAGCAGTTGCGAACTGCGAAGGGTATGTTCTATATTGAAATAAATGTTTCACTTAATACTACTTCTTGGGTATTGGATACCGGATGTGGATCTCACATTTGCAATGATTTGCAGGTGATGACAAGAAGTCGCAAGATTAGAATGGGTGAGACCCAGCTGAGGCTCGGAAATGGTTCCAGAGTTGAAGCCAAAGCTGTGGGAGATGTTTATTTAATTTTGCAGAACGATTTTAAGTTACTTTTGAGAGATGTTTTATTTGTTCCAGATTTGATTAAAAATATTATTTCTGTTTCTATGCTTGATAGAGATGGTTTTTCTTGCAATTTTGTGAATGGGATTTGCAATATTTACAAGAATGAATGTTTGATTGGAAATGGACAACTTGAAAACGATCTACATAACTTAAAATTAAAAGACGTTCCAATAAATTGTGTTGATAAACCGGTAACAACAAACAAAAGGAAAATCGATAGTCAAAACCCGGCAAACCTTTGGCATGCTAGGCTAGGTCATATTTCCTCAAGGAGGATGAACAAGCTAGTGGGAGAGGGCATGTTTGATATGTCTGATATTAACTCTCTACCTACTTGTAAGTCCTGCCTGAAAGGAAAAATGACTAAATCTCCTTTTAAGGGGAAACCTGAGCGTAGTCAAAATCTGTTGGATTTGATCCATACAGATGTTTGTGGTCCATTTAGAATTGGTACTCAATTTGGCCACACCTACTTCATTACCTTTACTGATGATTATTCAAGGTATGGGTATTTATATTTAATGAAATATAAGTCTGAAGCATTTGAAAAGTTCAAAGAATTCAAGGCTGAAGTAGAAAACAAGCTAGGTAAAAGTATTAAAGCACTTCGATCGGATCGAGGTGGAGAATACTTAAGTACCGAGTTTTTGGACTATCTGAAAGAGAATGGGATTCTCTCTCAGTGGACTCCTCCTTGTTGGAAAACGGTGTTCAGATCAATTAGAATTGATACCCGGTGCAGCGGAAGTTTAAAAATTTTATTTTATTAATATGGAACGATTCCATATCTGGGTATCAAAACTTTTACGATTAAATTGTGTAAGTAAAATAAATAATCACAATTAAATATTTTACCTTGTCAAGCAAAAGCTTGATTGTGGACTCCAACAGAATTTAATCTGCTCTTCTTGTATATCCCGGGAACTGATGGCGTCACGATCTTTCTCCGGAATAAGGTCCACGAATAGAAAACAAAAAACCCTCTGATTGACTACACTAGAAATCAATCAGAAGTTTGCGTAGAGAATAAACAGATATGATCTGTTAATTCGGATTGTAATTTTTCACAAAAATCACAAGACCGAATTTTCTCCGAAAGGGACAGAAGATTTCAAAAATCCTCTTGAAATATTTTGTAGTGTTTTCGAAAATTCTAATAATGAATAGCCTGTAATTTTCGAACACTGCACATATATTTATAGATAATTTTTAGTTATAATTGTATCATGACTCTAACTCCTTAAAGCCCACAATCCATAACTTAAGCCCAACAAGCCAAGCCTGTTGTTATATAAATTAATATAAAATTCATCGTGACTCCGATTGATAACTGATTTCACCAATGTGCACAGAAACCATTTCTGCATCTTTTAGAGTCAAGATAATTTTTCTGAATCCGAATTCAGTGATTTCCAAAAATGCCCATCCCTATGTCATTTTAGAAAATCTCACTCCCTTTAGTTAAGAAGTCCAACTTCTCTTTCATTAAATTTAACTCTTTAAATTTAACTATCTCTACGGGGTTTTAGTAATCCATTACTTGTGTAACCCTCAATGGTTCAGGAATACAGCTAGCCGTGGGCTCACAACTCCTTGTGACTCGGAACAACAATTTCCGACTTACCCATCGAATCATGGTAAGAGCGTCTAGCAACATCGCCCCATGATTCCCTAGGTATTACTGATAGTGCCTGCAAGAACCAGTAGATTTTGGTTAGCGTACAATACGATCCCTTCAACCAAATATCCCGATCGAATCAACAACCATTGGTGCATCGAGAGTTGTTCGAGATTCGATAACTATGCACAACATCTTGGAGATCTATTAGTGACATCGCATGTGTTACTAGGAAAACCCATTAACCTAAAACAAATCATGTATTCTGGCCAGAGATTCGTCACACTAATATCTCCTCAGATCGCATAGGATATCCACACTCGCAAGTATGTGGTGAATCCTTGACAACAAAGCATCGACTCCTATATGTGTCGTAACTGTATCCAATCCCGACACCTGATGAACCCAATAGAGTCGGTAAACGAGTCAAAGTACAGTACTAGCATATAGAGTCTCAATGATGTTTCAAGTAATAAGGACTAATGGTGTACAACCAAAACCGCAGACTTTATCCACTCGATAAGTGATAACCACTTGGAAAGTCCGAATAGGGTAGTTCGATCATTCATCATATGAATATCCATTTGCATGCTTTGAACATCTCTATGTTACATACCAATGAAACGTGGTACTCGGCATCGCAAATGCTAGTCTCAATCTCGAGCGATCCTTATCCTTATTTGCGGACGGCTCAATTGACTAGGAACAATTTAGAATATACAGTGACTATAAGATATGTTTCATGATAGCCATCCCCATGTGCTACCACATCTTACATACACTATAGTATATTCAAGGTCTTTATCAAAACAACAATAGTATATCATAATATAACAATATGAAGAAAGATAAATTCAATGCCATTATAAAAGTGTAAATTATATTAAACAAAAGATTGTTTTACATAGAGTCATAAAAGCCCTTAGCCACAAGTTGGCTAACCGGGCACCCACTCTTTCAATCTCCCACTTGCCCTAAAGCCAACTAATCATACTACGTAATCCCATTGCTTCGCGATGTTTGTCAAACAATGGTCCTGGCAAGGGCTTAGTAAGCGGATCAGCGATATTTTCTGTAGAAGCCACTCTCTCGACACTGATGTCTCCTCTTTCCACGATCTCCCGGATGATGTGGTATTTCCTCAGTACGTGTTTGGACTTCTGATGAGACCTTGGCTCCTTTGCCTGAGCAACGGCAACCGTGTTGTCACAGTACACCGGGACTGGACCAACAGCTTCAAGAATTACACCCAACTCTTGGATGAATTTCCTTATCCAAACCGCCTCTTTAGCAGCAGCTGATGCTGCAATGTATTCTGCCTCAGTGGTGGAATCCGCTGTGGTGTCTTGCTTGGAACTCTTCCAAGAGACAGCACCGCCATTGAGCATGAATACAAATCCATAGGTTGATTTCGAGTCATCCACGTCACATTGGAAGCTAGAGTCGGTGTAGCCTTCCAACTTCAATTCTCTTCCTCCATAAACCATGAATACATTCTTAGTCCTTCGCAAGTACTTAAGAATATCCTTCACGGCTTTCCAATGCATTTGACCGGGATTGGCTTGATATCTGCTCGTGACGCTTAGAGCATAGGCCACATCCAGTCTGGTAGATATCATCCCATACATGATACTACCAATGGCTGACGCATATGGTATGTGTGTCATCTTCTCTATCTCTTCATCAGTCTTAGGACACATAGACTTGGATAGAGAAACTCCATGACACATAGGTATATGTCCTCTCTTGGACCCATCCATTGAAAACCTTTTCAATATGGTGTCGATGTAGGTTGCTTGAGTGAGTCCTATCATTCCTTTAGATCTATCTCTATAGATCTGTATCCCTAAAATATAGGAGGCCTCACCCAAATCCTTCATCGAGAATCTACCTGATAACCATATCTTTGTTGACTGCAATATCCCTACATCATTCCCCATGAGTAGAATGTCATCAACATAAAGTACTAAGAATGTTACCGCATCCTTAACTACTTTCTTGTACACGCATGGTTCCTCCGGGTTTTTGATGAAACCAAAATCCTTTATTGTTTCATCAAATTTCTGGTTCCAACTTCTTGATGCTTGTTTGAGACCATAAATTGATCTCTGAAGCTTGCATACCTTATGCTCGCTTCCCATGGATGTGTATCCCTCATGCTGCATCATATAGATCTCTTCCTTAATGTTTCCATTAAGAAAAGCAGTCTTTACATCCATTTTCCATATCTCATAGTCATACCATGCTGCTATGGCAATAAGGATTCTTATGGACTTGAACATGGCGACTGGTGAAAAGGTTTCATCATAGTCAACTCCTTGTCTTTGAGTATAACCTTTTGCCACCAATCGTGCCTTGTAGGTCAATACCTTTCCGTCAGGCCCAAGCTTTCTCTTGTAGATCCATTTGCACCCTATTGGAACAATTCCATCGGGAGGATCTACTAAAGACCAAACTTGGTTAGTATGCATCGAGTCTATTTCCAATTGCATAGCTTCAAGCCATAAATTTGAATCCGCATCAGAAATTGCTTCCTTGAAGTTTTTTGGATCACATCCAATGTAGGGTTCACCTTGATCCCCTTCAAGAAAAAGACCATATCTAATAGGAGGTCTAGAAGTCCTCTCGGATCTTCTAGCAATAGGCGTGTCTTGTGATGATTCTTGAGGTGTAGGATCGTTATTCTGTATCTCGGGTTCTTCTCGAATTTCTTCAAGTTCCATCATCTTGCCTTTCTTATCCAATAAGAACTCCTTCTCCAAGAAGGTGGCATTCCTTGAAACAAACACTTTTGTTTCATTAGGATGATAGAAATAATATCCGATTGAATTCTTCGGATACCCCACAAAATAACATAAGGAGGATCGACTATCCAACTTATCTCCCACTGTCTGCTTCACGTAAGCAGGACATCCCCAAATCCTCAAGTACGAATACTTAGGAGCTTTGCCATTCCATAACTCATATGGTGTCTTATCTACTGCTTTAGTGTGGACGTTGTTCAACAACAATACCGCCATTTCAAGCGCATAGCCCCAAAACGAAGGTGGAAGCTCAGTGAAACTCATCATGGATCGAACCATGTCCAACAAAGTTTGATTGCGATGCTCCGAAACACCATTCAGCTGAGATGTCATAGGAGGAGTCCACTGAGAGAGAATCTCATTCTCTTTTAGATAGTCCAAAAATTCGGTACTTAAGTATTCTCCACCTCGATCCGATCGAAGTGCTTTAATACTTTTCTCTTGCATGCCTTGAATTCTTTGAACCTTTCAAATGCTTCAGACTTATATTTCATTAAATATAGATACCCATACCTTGAATAATCATCAGTAAAGGTAATGAAGTAGGTGTTGCCACATTTAGTACCAATCCTAAATGGACCGCAAACATCTGTATGGATCAAATCCAACAGATTTTGACTACGCTCAGGTTTCCCTTTGAAAGGAGATTTAGTCATTTTTCCCTTTAGGCAGGACTCACAAGTAGGTAGAGAGCTAATATCAGACATATCAAACATGCCCTCTCCCACTAGCTTGTTCATCCTCCTTGAGGAAATATGACCTAGCCTAGCATGCCAAAGGTTTGCCGGGTTTTGACTATCGTTTTTCCTTTTGTTTGTTGTTACCGGTTTATCAACATAATCAACTAGAACGTCTTTTAATTTTAAGTTATATAGATTGTTTTTAAATTGTACATTTCAAATCAAACATTCATTCTTGTAAATATTGCAAATCCCATTCGCAAATTTTCAAGAAATATCTTCTCTATCAAGAATAGAAAAAGAAATAATGTTTTAATGAAATCTTGGTACAAATAAAAACATCTCTCACAAAATATAGCTTAAAATTGTTTTTGCAAAATTAAACAAATGTTTCCCATAGCTTTTGGATTCAACTCTGGAACCATTCCCGAGCCTTAACTGGGTCTCACCCATCCTAAGCTTACGACTTCTTGTCATCATCTGCAACTCATTGCAAATGTGAGATCTACATCTGGTATCCAATACCCAAGAAATAGTATTAAGTGAAACATTTATAAAATATATCCTTTGTAGTTCGTAACTACTCGATATACATTCTTTGCAGTTGCGCTTTCAGTAACCGGGTTTCTTGCAGTGATGGCAAACTTATTTAGACTTGTCCATCTTTGCATGTAACATTTGGCCTTGAGATCATGGTCCTACCATTTCTCTAGTTCGGCCAACCTTTCGGCAGTTACATCAGCCGGGGCTGTTTTCGGAGAAGCCTTTTCTAACACTTAGAAAATCTTTTCCGAACTCTGGACAATCTTAACTTATTGAACCATTCCGTATAGTTGCGCCAGAAAGTTTGTTTTGTTCGAGAATTGAAACATGTGGATTACGAAGATTCATCATAATGATATACTGAGATTAAACAGACAATAATCGATGATTGTTTAATTAATTTACTAAGACATAAAATATGGCGAATTTTAATTTTATGAATTACACTCCCACTATTTTAACGATTTCACTACCCTCTAGTGAAAACGGGAAACTGTTTTCCTTAGTGAGAACATGGAGTCCAATTGACAAATCATGATCCCGAATAATATCAGCCAACCATAATTTTCAAAAGGTAGAGCTCAATTACTTCCAAAGTAACCCCCATTTTTTTACCTCATGTCCAATAAGGGCCCAATAATATGACGCCGTTTATTGTGACATGTCAAGATAACCCATCAATATTAAGTTGTGATGGACGGTCGCCATGTGGATCCCCAATAATATGAGCCAATTCCATGGGAGTTCCACCCAACTTACAACATGTGTCGATCCAATGTACAGCTTTCCGACGAACGGGCCCCCCTAATAATATGAGCCGGACCGTATCCGCGGGTAGCATCTCATACATTGATCGTTGATGGAAGGTATGAATATTTAAACAATATTTAAATTCCCTTTTATTAATCTTGATATCAATTTTAAATCATATTTAAAATGAGGGATTTTTAATTTTGAAAATTTGTCTCATCATATAATTTATGTATGCTTGCGGGATTCATACAATTTAGTCTAAACATGCATACATCAATAATATCATATATTATTTAAGGATGATCGATCCCATTAACTAATCGACCCGTGGTTGCCAATCACGAGTCTAAGTCCAATCCTAGGTGATATGCAAGTATGCAATGCAATCCTATTACATTGAGCCTCCAATTTACATTTCTTCGGTCTTCATTGTCTGCTGGGCCCACCTTTTCTTCAAAACATTATCTCCCACTAAGTCTAATAAATTTACAATAAATTTCGATGACAAATATGGGATACATTTTTAGGGGTGGAAACGGGCCATAAACCAGGCCCACTTTTATTACACATGACAATCATATTGGGCTATAAACCAAGCCCATTAATAAACACCAACAACAATAAGACAAATGTAAATCACCTAACATACACCTAAAACATTGGTCATGGCAATCGATCATCCTTTATTCATTAATTAATTCAATAATTAAATAATTGGATAAACATGCAAAGGCATCATAATTAAAAGATAAAATCATATTTTATCTTATCCATCCATAAGATCATATCTTATCATCAATTGTACCAAAATAATTAATTTTAAAAAATCTAATTTAACGGATAAAATTTATAAATTTTCTAAAAATTCAAATTTATCCAAAAATCAATTTTAAAAATTTCGGACTCGAACAATACGATCCGATGCCTCGTGATCTAATCAAAAACAATTTTCGATCGGATCAAACACTAGAATTTCAAAAATTCAAAATTTTTTTAAAAAATAAAATTTTAATTTTTCCGGGCTGCCCGGGACAATCCCGGGCAGCCCTTGCCCGACCGGGGCTCGGGCTGGGCGGCCCGTCGCTGCCCGTGTTTTTCCCGTCAAAATTTTGATTTTTTTAAAAAAATTTGTTTTGTTTAAAAAACCGAGGCTTAAAAATTTTGTACAATCGATTAAATTTAATCGGTTGATCTGAGCAACCTGGCTCTGATACCACTGTTGGAAAACGGTGTTCAGATCAATTAGAATTGATACCCGGTGCAGCGGAAGTTTAAAAATTTTATTTTATTAATATGGAACGATTCCATATCTGGGTATCAAAACTTTTACGATTAAATTGTGTAAGTAAAATAAATAATCACAATTAAATATTTTACCTTGTCAAGCAAAAGCTTGATTGTGGACTCCAACAGAATTTAATCTGCTCTTCTTGTATATCCCGGGAACTGATGGCGTCACGATCTTTCTCCGGAATAAGGTCCACGAATAGAAAACAAAAAACCCTCTGATTGACTGCACTAGAAATCAATCAGAAGTTTGCGTAGAGAATAAACAGATATGATCTGTTAATTCGGATTGTAATTTTTCACAAAAATCACAAGACCGAATTTTCTCCGAAAGGGGCAGAAGATTTCGTAAATCCTCTTGAAATATTTTGTAGTGTTTTCAAAAATTCTAATAATGAATAGCCTGTAATTTTCGAACACTGCACATATATTTATAGATAATTTCTAGTTATAATTGTATCAGGACTCTAACTCCTTAAAGCCCACAATCCATAACTTAAGCCCAACAAGCCAAGCCTGTTGTTATAGAAATTAATATAAAATTCATCGTGACTCCGATTGATAAACTGATTTCACCAATGTGCACAGAAACCATTTCTGCATCTTTTAGAGTCAAGATAATTTTTCTGAATCCGAATTCAGTGATTTTCAAAAATGCCCATCCCTATGTCATTTTAGGAAATCTCACTCCCTTTAGTTAAGAAGTCCAACTTCTCTTTCATTAAATTTAACTCTTTAAATTTAACTATCTCTACGGGATTTTAGTAATCCATTACTTGTGTAACCCTCAATGGTTCAGGAATACAGCTAGCCGTGGGCTCACAACTCCTTGTGACTCGGAACAACAATTTCCGACTTACCCATCGAATCATGGTAAGAGCGTCTAGCAACATCGCCCCATGATTCCCTAGGTATTACTGATAGTGCTTGCAAGAACCAGTAGATTTTGGTTAGCGTACAGTACGATCCCTTCAACCAAATATCCCGATCGAATCAACAACCATTGGTGCATCGAGAGTCGTTCGAGATTCGATAACTATGCACAACATCTTGGAGATCTATTAGTGACATCGCATGTGTTACTAGGAAAACCCATTAACCTAAAACACATCATGTACTCTGGCCAGAGATTCGTCACACTAATATCTCCTCAGATCGCATAGGATATCCACACTCGCAAGTATGTGGTGAATCCTTGACAACAAAGCATCGACTCCTATATGTGTCGTAACTGTACCCAATCCCGACACCTGATGACCCCAATAGAGTCGGTAAACGAGTCAAAGTACAGTACTAGCATATAGAGTCTCAATGATGTTTCAAGTAATAAGGACTAATGGTGTACAACCAAAACCGCGGACTTTATCCACTCGATAAGTGATAACCACTTGGAAAGTTCGAATAGGGTAGTTCGATCATTCATCATATGAATATCCATTTGCATGCTTTGAACATCTCTATGTTCCATACCAATGAAATGTGGTACTCGGCATCGCAAATGCTAGTCTCAATCTCGAGCGATCCTTATCCTTATTTGCGGACGGCTCAATTGACTAGGAACAATTTAGAATATACAGTGACTATAAGATATGTTTCATGATAGCCATCCCCATGTGCTACCACATCTTACATACACTATAGTATATTCAAGGTCTTTATCAAAACAACAATAGTATATCATAATATAACAATATGAAGAAAGATAAAGTCAATGCCATTATAAAAGTGTAAATTATATTAAACAAAAGATTGTTTTACATAGAGTCATAAAAGCCCTTAGCCACAAGTTGGCTAACCGGGCACCCACTCTTTCACTCCTATGACACCTCAGCTGAATGGTGTATCGGAGCGTCGTAATCAAACTTTGTTGGACATGGTTTGATCCATGATGAGCTTCACTGAGCTTCCACCTTCATTTTGGGGCTATGCGCTTGAAACGACGGTATTTTTGTTGAACAACATCCACACCAAAGCAGTGGATAAAACACCATACGAGTTATGGAATGGCAAAGCTCCTAAGTATTCGTACTTGAGGATTTGGGGATGTCCTGCTTACGTGAAGCAGACAGTGGGAGATAAGTTGGATAGTCGATCCACCTTATGTTATTTTGTAGGGTATCCGAAGAATTCAATCGGATATTATTTCTATCATCCTGCTGAAACAAAGGTGTTTGTTTCAAGGAATGCCACCTTCTTGGAGAAGGAGTTATTATTGGATAAGAAAGGCGAGATGATGGAACTCGAACAAATTCGAGAAGAACCCGAAATACAAAATAATGATCCTACACCTCAGGAACCAATGATGGACACGCCTATACCTAGAAGATCCGAGAGGACTTCTAGACCTCCTATTCGATATGGTCTTCTTCTTGAAGGGGATCAAGATGAACCCGATGTTGGATGTGATCCAAGAAACTTCAAGGAAGCAATTTCTGTTGCGGATTCAAATTTATGGCTTGAAGCTATGCAGTCGGAAATAGATTCGATGCATACAAACCAAGTTTGGTCTTTAGTAGATCCTCCCGATGGAATTGTTCCAATAGGGTGTAAATGGATCTACAAGAGAAAGCTTGGGCCTGATGGTAAGGTATTGACCTACAAGGCACGATTGGTGGCGAAAGGTTATACTCAAAGACAAGGAGTTGACTATGATGAAACCTTTTCACCAGTTGCAATGTTCAAGTCCATAAGAATCCTTATTGCCATAGCTTTGTATGACTATGAGATATGGCAAATGGATGTGAAGACTGCATTTCTTAATGGAAACATTAAGGAAGAGATCTATATGACGCAGCCTGAGGGATACACATCCATGGGAAATGAGCATAAGGTATGCAAGCTTCAGAGATCGATCTATGGTCTCAAACAAGCATCAAAAAGTTGGAACCAGAAATTTGATGAAACAATAAAGGATTTTGGTTTCATCAAGAACCCGGAGGAACCGTGCGTGTACAAGAAAGTAGTTAAGGATGCTGTGACATTCTTAGTACTTTATGTTAATGACATCCTACTCATTGGGAATGACGTAGGGATGTTGCAGTCAACAAAGATATGGTTATCAGGTAGATTCTCGATGAAGGATTTGGGTGAGGCATCCTATATTCTAGGGATACAGATCTATAGAGATAGATCTAAGAGAATGATAGGACTTACTCAAGCAACCTACATCGACACCATATTGAAAAGGTTTTCAATGGATGGGTCCAAGAGAGGACATCTACCTATGTGTCATGGAGTTTCTCTATCCAAGTCTATGTGTCCCAAGACTGATGAAGAGATAGAGAAAATAACACATGTACCATATGCGTCAGCCATTGGTAGTATCATGTATGGGATGATATCTACCAGACCGGATGTAGCATTTGCTCTGAGTGTCATGAGCAGATATCAAGCTAATCCTGGTCAAATGCATTGGAAAGCCGTGAAGGACATTCTTAAGTACTTACGAAGGACTAAGAATATGTTCATGGTATATGGAGGAAGAGAACTGAAATTGGAATGCTATACCGACTCTAGCTTCCAAAGTGACGTGGATGACTCGAAGTCAACCTCTGGATTTGTGTTCATGCTCAATGGCGGTGCTGTCTCTTGGAAGATTTCCAAGCAGGACACCACAGCGGATTCCACCACTGAGGCAGAATACATTGCGGCATCAGCTGCTGCTAAAGAGGCCGTTTGGATGAGGAATTTCGTCCAAGAGTTTGGCGTTATTCCTGAAGTTGTTGGTCCAGTCCCGGTGTACTGTGACAACACGGGTGCCGTTGCTCAGGCAAAGGAACCAAGGTCTCATCAAAGATCCAAACACGTACTGAGGAAATACCACATCATCCGGGAGATCGTGGAAAGAGGAGACATCACTGTCGAGAGAGTGGCCTCTGCAGACAATATCGCTGATCCACTTACTAAGCCCTTGCCAGGACCATTATTTGACAAACATCGCGAAGCAATGGGACTGCGTAGTATGACTAGTTGGCTATAGGGCAAGTGGGAGATTGAAAGAGTGGGTGCCCGGTGAGCCAACTTGTGGCTAAGGGTTTTGATGACTCTATGTATAAACAATCTTTTGTTTAATATAATTTACACTTTTATAAAGGCGTTTACTTTATCTTTTATCATATTATTATGTTGTGACATACTATAAGATGTTTAGATGAAGACCTTGAATGTACTATAGTGTAAGTAAGATGTGGTGGCACATGGGGATGGCTATCATGAAACACATCTTATAGTCACTGTATATTCTAAACAGTTCCTAGTCGATTGAGCCGTCCGTTAATAAGGATAAGGATCGCTCGAGATTGAGACTAGAATTTGCGATGCCGAGTACCACGTTTCATTGGTATGGAACATAAAGATGTTCAAAGCATGCAAATGGATATTCATACGATGAATGATCGAACTACCCTATCCGGACTTTCCAAGTGGTTATCACTTATCGAGTGGATAAAGTCCGCGGTTTTGGTTGTACACCATTAGTCCTTACTACTTGAAACATCATTGAGACTCTATATGCTAGTACTGTACTTTGACTCGTTTACCGACTCTATTGGGGTCATCAGGTGTCGGGATTGGGTACAGTTACGACACATATAGGAGTCGATGCTTTGTTGTCAAGGATTCACCACATACTTGCGAGTGTGGATATCCTATGCGATCTGAGGAGATATTAGTGTGACGAATCTCTGGCCAGAGTACATGATGTGTTTTAGGTTAATGGGTTTTCCTAGTAACACATGCGATGTCACTAATAGATCTCCAAGATGTTGTGCATAGTTATCGAATCTCGAACGACTCTCGATGCACCAATGGTTGTTGATTCGATCGGGATATTTGGTTGAAGGGATCGTACTGTACGCTAACCAAAATCTACTGGTTCTTGCAAGCACTATCAGTAATACCTAGGGAATCATGGGGCGATGTTGCTAGACGCTCTTACCATGATTCGATGGGTAAGTCGGAAATTGTTGTTCCGAGTCACAAGGAGTTGTGAGCCCACGGCTAGCTGTATTCCTGAACCATTGAGGGTTACACAAGTAATGGATTACTAAAATCCCGTAGAGATAGTTAAATTTAAAGAGTTAAATTTAATGAACAAAGAAGTGGGACTTCTTATTTAAGAGTAGAGGAGTAAGATTTCCTAAAATGACATAGGGATGGGCATTTTTGGAAACCATTGAATTCGGATTCAGAAAATTTATCTTGACTTTAAAAGATGCAGAAATGGTTTCTGTGCACATTGGTGAAATTGGTTTATCAATCTGAGTCACGATGAATTTTATATTAATTTCTGAACATGCGGGCTTTGCTTGTCAGGCTTGAACTTATGACTAATGGGCCCTAAGCTGTTAGCAGCCCACATTATAAATAAGTTATTGCAGTACAGAAATTACACAACAGAGGTCACAAAATATTTTCTAAAACCCTGGTTTTTCTAACAGTGGCCGCCGCCCCTCCCTCCCTGTTCTGAAAATTCCAGCCTGTGAATTTTGAATTTGCAGTCTGGTTTAACGGATCAAATTCGTTAATTCTCTTCGTAGAAACTTCTGATAGATTTTCTAGTGCAATCTATCAGAGGGATTAAACTTCTGTTCGTGGACCTGATTGAAGAATTGTTCGTCCATCAGTTCCTGGGATATACAACAAGAGCAGAGTAATCTGTTGGTGTCCATAATCTTGTTTCGAGATTGGAGGTAAAAATTTAATTGTTATTTAATTTTTACACGCACAATTTAATTGTAAAGTTTTGATACCCATGATATGGAATCGTTCCATATAAAATTTTTAAACTTCCGCTGCACCGGGTATCAATTCTGATTGATCTGATCACCGTTCCCCAACAATATTATCTACTTGACTTGGTCATTTTCTTATCCTCTCATCTCCTTCCCCAAACGTGTTCCATCCATTGAAGCCACCAAAAAGCTTCTCCAAGCTTTTGTGATTTCATTTCTAGCTCAATCCATCCGATAGAATTGATTTCTGACTTGATATCTGCGACCACAGCGATGAGTGATCCGTTTGGAAGTAAGTTTATCTTAATTCTGAGAATTTTGAATTTATTGATGTTGTCAGAATTTGTTTATATTCGGAGAGGATGATTATGAGTTAGCAGTGATCGTTTATCTAAGACGGTTCGAAGATCTAACGACAATCGGAATTGTTATGATTTTTCTTGTCATTTTCGAAAATGATGATTTTGAGATGTGTTGATTTTATGTTGGGTTTGATGTTTGAGGATTGGAATGAGTTTGTTGAGCTGTTGTTTGGCTGTCTGTATTTCCGGATTGGTTAGTTTATAGCCGTTATGCCGTCAGTTTGAGTTTTGGATATCGTTTCGATATTTTGATCGTATTGAGTTTTGATTGAGTTTTGATATAGATTTTGATCCGTGACTTCTTCTGATAGATTGATTGGGAGTCCTTGAAGTTGCTAGAGTTGCAGCTTTTGGCAAGTTTGGAAGAGTTGAGCCGATATAGTATCGATGTCTTTCTATATCGATTAATGAACTTGATTGGATAGTTTTTGAATTGAGAATTGTTGTTTTCAGATTGAAGTTTGGAACGACAAAGAAGAGGTATAAGACGACTTCGAATTGGAATAGGACGATTAACTCGAATCAAGATTGATTCGAGTGTCCTAGAAGAAATCACATACTGCATGTTTGATTTCTTATTTGATTATATGATTGAATTTATATTGAGTGCATGAGATTACATATGCATTCATATTGAGCCTTGATTTATTCAATTTCAATAAGACGATCTAGGGATTGTAGTTGAGTAGCTTGGTAGGAGATTTACTACCTTGTCGAGTAGCTCACTATAATGCTCTTGAGTCTAGAGGATTAAAGCATGCCATGTCCACCTCGAGAGGAGAGTCGGTGTGATTGTGGATGTTTTTAGCCTCGGGATCCCAAACCGAAGAAAGAAAGAATAGAAGAATTTCATTTGATTATCTTAGTCTGATAATCCAGAAGTTTAAAGACATGCATATCATTTTAAATACAATACTCGATTGGATTAATTGATTATATGGTGAACGAGTTCTTATATGACTTTATATGTTTATTTGATCGCATGTCAGTCTCTTTTACTGGGAATATTATTCTCACCGGATTATCCGGCTGTTGTCTTTGTTTGTATGTGTACTTGGCAACAGGTGGGGCAGGAACGAGTCAAAGACATCATGGCTAGGCGATTGAGAGAATAGAGTGAGGCTTGGATGTTAGGAGTCTTTTTGTAATTGAACTCCTTTTTGTATTAAATAAGTCCGAACTAGATGGACCTTATTATGCATGCTTTATTTTGAGAGGTTTGTATAACTCATTACATTTATGTCGTATCTTGTTGAATGGGATTTTGATGTTTTTATTGTGGATTGAATGGAATTGAAAATTAGAGGAGAAAACCAAAATTTTTCTGGGCAGGGGGTCTCGCTCGATCGGCGAATTCTTGCGGATCGAGCGAGCACCTTTATTTGCGAGGCAGAGTATGTGATTTTTATGCTCGCTCGATCGGTAAGATTTTACCGATCCAGCGAGGGGTCCTGATCCTTGGACAGGGAGTTGGAATCTTTGGCCCGCTCGATCGGTAAGAGTTTACCGATCGAGCGAGCACCTCTTTTAAAAAAAAAAAAATTTCCTTGAATTCTTTAATCATATTATTTTATTTGAGTTGATTAATTTAATTACCCTGAGATTGCATGATTAGAATCTAGGCCTCACATGTTTTGTCATTCGAACTTCTCGTTTTGTATTGTAAGCAAGAATTGATGTAGGTACTACCGAATCGGATGTTTTTCTTCTCTAAACTTTTCTTGTATTGTTATTGGCTTGTCAGATACTTTAAATGCAAGTGTTTAGGTTTGGTTGGATTTATTTTTTGGTGCCTTGGATTTCTGGGAGAGAGGACGGCGCGGGCGCGCGGCTGTTTGGCGAGGTAAGGGCGCGGGCGCGCGTTCTGAGAATGCGGGCGCGCTGGTTCTTGGCGAGGTGAGGCGAGGGCGCGCTGGCTTCGGCGCGGGCGCGCGGTCGTTTCTTTTTTAAAAATTTTTTTTTTATGTCTTTGGTTGTTTTGTCCGAGATTATTTGTTTAGAAACGAGGTCTCACAGTCAGCGACACTCGTCTGCTAGTGCAAAAATCTAGCACCACACTCCTAATATTCTCTTCTCTGGATCAGGGAGTTTCATATCTTCCTCTAATTCAAACCATGGACCTTCAGGATCGGTACCATGTTTTACCAAATCTGGTAAAAAAAATGAGCTTAATGTTGGAGAACGCGGCGATCAGATCAATTAGGATTGATACCCGGTGCAGCGGAAGTTTAAAAATTTTTGTATGGAATGATTCCATAATGGGTATCAACCTCACGATTAAATTGTGTGTGTAAAAATTAAATAACGATTATAAAATTTTTACCTTTAATCTCGAATCGAGATTTTGGACACCAACAGATTTCTCTGCTCTTGTTGTATATCCCTGGAACTGATGGACGAACTTTTCTTCAATCAGGTCCACGAACGGATATTTAATCCCTCTGATAGATTGCACTAGAAAATCTATCAGAAGTTTCTACGAAGAGAATTAACGAATTTGATCCGTTAAACCAGACTGTAATTCAAAATTCACAGGCTGGATTTTACCGAGTAGAGAGGGAGGGGGGGCGGCCACTATTGATAGAAAATACTTAGGTTTTCGAAAATTGTGACCTGTTGTATGTAATTTCTGTACTGCAATAACTTATTTATAATGTAGGCCACTAACAGCTTAGGGCCCATTAGTCATAAGTTCAAGCCCGACAAGCAAAGCCCGCATGTTCAGAAATTAATATAAAATTCATCGTGACTCCGATTGATAAACCGATTTCACCAATGTGCACAGAAACCATTTCTGCACCTTTTAAAGTCAAGATAAATTTTTCTGAATCCGAATTCAGTGATTTCCAAAAATTCCCATCCCTATGTCATTTTAGGAAATCTTACTCCTCTACTCATTATTAAGAAGTCCAACTTCTTTGTTCATTAAATTTAACTCTTTAAATTTAACTATCTCAACGGGGATTAAAAATCCATTACACTGTGTGACCCTCAATGGTTCAGGGATACAGCTAGCCGTGGGCTCACAACTCCTTGTGACTCGGAACAACAATTTCCGACTTGCCCATCGAATCATGGTATGAGCGCCTAGCAACATCGCCCCATGATTCCCTAGGTATCACTGATAGTGCCTACAAGAACCAATAGATTTTGGTTAGCGTACAGTACGGTCCCTTCATCCATATATCTCGATCGAATCAACAACCATTGGTATATCGAAAGTCGTTCGAGATTTGATAACTATGCAATACATCTTGAAGATCAATTAGTGACATCGCATGTGCTACTAAGAAATCATTTCTTAAATCACATCATGTACTCTGGCCAGAGATTCGTCACACTAATATCTCCTCAGATCGCATAGGATATCCACACTCGCAAGTATGTGGTGAATCCTTGACAACAAAGCATCGACTCCTATATGTGTTGTAACTGTACCCAATCCCGACACCTGATGACCCCAATAGAGTCGGTAAACGAGTCAAAGCACAGTACTAGCATATAGAGTCTCAATGATGTTTCAAGTAGTAAGGACTAATGGTGTACAACCAAAACCGCGGACTTTATCCACTCGATAAGTGATAACCACTTGGAAAGTCCGGATAGGGTATTTCGATCATTCATCGTATGAATATCCATTTGCATGCTTCGAACATCTCTATGTTCCTTACCAATGAAACGTGGTACTCTGCATCGCAAATGCTAGTCTCAAGCTCGAGCGATCCTTATCCTTATTATCGGACGGCTCAATCGACTAGGAACAGTTTAGAATATACAGTGACTATAAGATGTGTTTCATGATAGACATATCCATGTTCTACCACATCTTACATACACTATAGTATATTCAAGGTCTTTATCAAAACAACAATAGTATATCACAATATCACAATATGAAGAAAGATAAAGTCATTGCCATTAATAAAAGTGTAAATTATATTAAACAAAAGATTGTTTATACAAAGAGTCATCAAAGCCCTTAGCCACAAGTTGGCTCATCGGGCACCCACTCTTTCAATCTCCCACTTGCCCTATAGTCAACTAGTCATACTACGTAGACCCATTGCTTCGCGATGTTTGTCAAATAATGGTCCTGGCAAGGGCTTAGTAAGTGGATCAGCGATATTGTCTGCAGAGGCCACTCTTTCGACAGTGATGTCTCCTCTTTCCACAATCTCCCGGATGATGTGATATTTCCTCAGTACGTGTTTGTATCTTTGATGAGACCTTGGTTCCTTTGCCTGAGCAACGGCACCCGTGTTGTCACAGTACACCGGGACTGGACCAACAACTTCAGGAATAACGCCCAACTCTTGGACGAAATTCCTCATCCAAACGGCCTCTTTAGCAGCAGCTGATGCTGCAATGTATTCAGCCTCAGTGGTGGAATCCGCTGTGGTGTCCTGCTTGGAACTCTTCCAAGAGACAGCACCGCCATTGAGCATGAACACAAATCCAGAGGTTGACTTCGAGTCATCCACGTCACTTTGGAAGCTAGAGTCGGTATAGCCTTCCAATTTTAGTTCTCTTCCTCCATATACCATGAACATATTCTTAGTCCTTCGTAAGTACTTAAGAATGTCCTTCACGGCTTTCCAATGCATTTGACCGGGATTAGCTTGATATCTGCTCGTGATACTCAGAGCAAATGCTACATCCGGTCTGGTAGATATCATCCCATACATGATACTACCTATGGCTGACGCATATGGTACATGTGTCATTTTCTCTATCTCTTCATCAGTCTTGGGACACATAGACTTGGATAGAGAAACTCCATGACACATGGGTAGATGTCCTCTCTTGGACCCATCCATTGAAAATCGTTTCAATATGGTGTCGATGTAGGTTGATTGAGTGAGTCCTATCATTCTCTTAGATCTATCTCTATAGATCTGTATCCCAAGAATATAGGATGCCTCACCCAAATCCTTCATCGAGAATCTACCTGATAACCATATCTTTGTTGACTGCAACATCCCTACATCATTCCCAATGAGTAGGATGTCATCAACATAAAGTATTAAGAATGTCACAACATCCTTAACTACTTTCTTGTATACGCATGGTTCCTCCGGATTCCTGATGAAACCAAAATCCTTTATTGTTTCATCAAATTTCTGGTTCCAACTTCTTGATGCTTGTTTTAGACCATAAATTGATCTCTGAATCTTGAATACCTTATGCTCGCTTCCCATGGATGTGTACCCCTCAGGCTGCTTCATATAGATTTCTTCCTTAATGTCTCCATTAAGAAAAGCAGTCTTCACATCCATTTGCCATATCTCATAGTCATACCAAGCAGCTATGGCAATAAGGATTCTTATGGACTTGAACATTGCAACTGGTGAAAAGGTTTCATCATAGTCAACTCCTTGTCTTTGAGTATAACCTTTCGCCACCAATCGCGCCTTGTAGGTCAATACCTTACCATCAGGCCCAAGCTTTCTCTTGTAGATCCATTTACACCCTATTGGAACAATTCCATCGGGAGGATCTACTAAAGACCAAACTTGGTTTGTATGCATCGAATCTATTTCCGACTGCATAGCTTCAAGCCATAAATTTGAATCCGCATCAGAAATTGCTTCCTTGAAGTTCCTTGGATCACATCCAACATCGGGTTCATTTTGATCCCCTTCAAGAAGAAGACCATATCGAATAGGAGGTCTAGAAGTCCTCTCGGATCTTCTAGGTACAGGCGTGTCTATCAATGGTTCCTGAGGTGTAGGATCGTTATTTTGTATTTCGGGTTCTTCTCGAATTTCTTCGAGTTCCATCGTCTCGCCTTTCTTATCCAATAAGAACTCCTTCTCCAAGAAGGTGGCATTCCTCGAAACAAACACCTTTGTTTCAGCAGGATAATAGAAATAATATCCGATTGAATTCTTCGGATACCCTACAAAATAACATAAGCTGGATCGACTATCCAACTTATCTCCCACTGTCCGCTTCACGTAAGCAGGACATCCCCAAATCCTCAAGTACGAATACTTAGGAGCTTTGCCATTCCATAACTCGTATGGTGTTTTGTCCACTGCTTTAGTGTGGACGTTGTTCAACAACAATACCGCCGTTTCAAGCGCATAGCCCCAAAACAAAGGTGGAAGCTCAGTGAAGCTCATCATGGACCGAACCATGTCCAACAAAGTTCGATTACGACGCTCCGATACACCATTAAGCTGTGGTGTCATAGGAGGAGTCCACTGAGAGAGAATCCCATTCTCTTTTAGATAGTCCAAAAACTCGGTACTCAAGTATTCTCCACCTCGATCCGATCGAAGTGCTTTAATACTTTTACCTAGCTTGTTTTCTACTTCAGCCTTGAATTCTTTGAACTTTTCAAATGCTTCAGACTTATATTTCATTAAATATAAATACCCATACCTTGAATAATCATCAGTAAAGGTAATGAAGTAGGTGTGGCCAAATTGAGTACCAATTCTAAATGGACCACAAACATCTGTATGGATCAAATCCAACAGATTTTGACTACGCTCAGGTTTCCCCTTAAAAGGAGATTTAGTCATTTTTCCTTTCAGGCAGGACTTACAAGTAGGTAGAGAGTTAATATCAGACATATCAAACATGCCCTCTCCCACTAGCTTGTTCATCCTCCTTGAGGAAATATGACCTAGCCTAGCATGCCAAAGGTTTGCCGGGTTTTGACTATCGATTTTCCTTTTGTTTGTTGTTACCGGTTTATCAACACAATTTATTGGAACGTCTTTTAATTTTAAGTTATGTAGATCGTTTTCAAGTTGTCCATTTCCAATCAAACATTCATTCTTGTAAATATTGCAAATCCCATTCACAAAATTGCAAGAAAAACCATCTCTATCAAGCATAGAAACAGAAATAATGTTTTTAATCAAATCTGGAACAAATAAAACATCTCTCAAAAGTAACTTAAAATCGTTCTGCAAAATTAAATAAACATCTCCCACAGCTTTGGCTTCAACTCTGGAACCATTTCCGAGCCTCAGCTGGGTCTCACCCATTCTAATCTTGCGACTTCTTGTCATCACCTGCAAATCATTGCAAATGTGAGATCCACATCCGGTATCCAATACCCAAGAAGTAGTATTAAGTGAAACATTTATTTCAATATAGAACTTACCCTTCGCAGTTCGCAACTGCTCTAGATATTCCTTGCAGTTACGCTTCCAATGACCGGGCTTCTTGCAATAATGGCAAACATCCTTGGATTTTTCCATGTTTGAAGCCTTTGTCTTGTACTTCTTCTCGGGTTCGATTTTCTTGGGTGGGGCAGAACGTTTCTTACCCTCTGTACTTGGCCCCTTCTAAGCAGAAGAAGAGGAGCCCACCAAGAAAGCCGGTTTATCCTTCTTTAATGTGGATTCATATGTCACAAGCATATTGACCATCTCTTCAAGGGAGGCCTCTATCTTGTTCATATTTAAATTCACCACAAATCCGTCAAACGAAGAAGGAAGAGACAGAAGTAGTAAGTCCACGTTGAGTTCATGCTCCAACACCAAATCTAGGGTTACCAACTTCTGTATGAGCCAAATCACTCGTACCCCATGATCACGGACCGAAGTCCCTTCACGCATGTGACACGTCATTAGCTCCTTTACAGTAGCGAACCTTTCAGTCCTCGATTGAGCCCCAAAAAGTTCCTTGAGTTGAACGTGAATGCCAGCAGCATTCACGGTGTCCTCAAATCGCCTCTGGAGTTCATCAGACATCGAGGCTTGCATATAGCATTTGGTCTTGATATCATGGTCCCACCATGTATCAAGTTTGGCTAACTCCTCCGGACTTACGTCAGCTGGTGCTTCCTTCGGAGGAGATTTTTCTAACACGTAGAGCATCTTCTCCGAAGTCAAGACAATCTTCAACTTACGGAACCATTCCGTATAGTTTGCGCCAGTCAACTTATTTTGTTCGAGGATCGAGAAAAGTGGATTACGCGAATTCATCTTATGAAATACTGAAAAGAAACAGACAAATATCAGTGATTGTTTAAGCAATTTACTAAGACATAAAATAGGCGAAATTTATTTTATGAACCTCACTCCCACTATTTTAACGATTTCACTACCCTCTAGTGAAAACGGGAAACTGTTTTCCTTAATGGGAACATGGAGTCTAATTGACAAACTTATGGTCCCGAATAATATCAGCCAACCATAATTTTCAAAAGGTAGAGCCCAATTTCTTCCAAAGCAACCTCCATGTTTTTTACCTCATGTCCAATAAGGGCCCAATAATATGACGCCGTTTATTGTGACATGTCAAGATGACCCATCAATATTAAGTTGTGATGGATGGTCGCCATGTGGATCCCCCAATAATATGAGCCGATCCCATGGGAGTTCCACCCAACTTACAACATGTGTCGATCCAATGTACAGCTTTCCGACGAACGGGCCCCCCAAATAATATGAGCCGGACCGTATCCGCGGGTAGCATCTCATACATTGATCGTTGATGGAAGGTAAGAACATTTAAACAAATTTAAATTTCCTTTATTTATCTTGATATCAATTTTAAATCATATTTAAAATGAGGGATTTTAATTATAAAAATTTGTCTCATCATTTTTAAAATTTTTGTATGCTTGCCGGATTCACACAATTATGTCTAAAACATGCATACAACTATAATATCACATATTATATAGGATGATCGATTCCATTTCTAATCGACCCGTGGTTGCCAATCACGAGTCTTAGTCCAATCCTAGGTAATATGCAGTATGCAATGCAATCCTATTACATTTGCTTCCAATTTACATTTCTTCTGTCTTTATTGTCTGCTGGGCCCACCTCCATCTTCAAATCTTGATCTCCCACTAAATCTAATGTATTTACAATAAATAACAATGACAAGTAGGGGATACATTTTTAAGGGGTGGGAACGGGCCATAAACCAAGCCCACTTTTATTACATATGACATTCATATTGGGCCATAAACCAGGCCCATTAATAAAACCAACAACAATAAAACAAATGTAAATTCCTAACATACACCTACAAAATTGGTCATGGCAATCGATCATCCTTATCCAATAACATTTAATTCAAAATTAATTTATTGGATAACATGCAATGGCAATTTAAATTTAAAAGGATAAAATCATATTTCATACATAAAATCTTATTTTACATACAAAATCATATTTTATCTGTTTATCAAATAAAATCATATTTTATCTATAAAATCCAATTTTATACATAAAATCATATTTTATCAATATATTCATAAGATCATATCTTATCATCAATTGTACCAAAAATAATTAATTTCAAAATTCAATTTAACGGATAAAATATTTAAATTTTCCAAAAATTCAAATTTATCCAAAAATCAATTTTAAAATTCTCGGACTCGAACAATTCGATCCGACGCCTCGTGGACCAATCAAAAACAATTTTCGATCGGACCAAAAATAGAATTTTAACATATTAAAATTTAATTTAAAAATTAAAAATAATTTTTCCCGCGGGCCGCCCAGGACATTCCCGGGCTGCCCGCGCCCTAATGGGGTCGGGCCGGGCAGCGACCATCGCTGCCCCCCGGGCAGCGATCCAATCGCTGCCCGGGTTTTTGCCCGAAAAAAAATAATTTTATTTTTAAAATATTTATTTTGTTTCAAAAACCGAGGCTTAAAAATTTTTGTACAATCGATTAATTTAATCGCTTGATCTGAGCAACCTGGCTTTGATACCACTGTTGGAGAACGCGGCGATCAGATCAATTAGGATTGATACCCGGTGCAGCAGAAGTTTAAAAATTTTTGTATGGAATGATTCCATAATGGGTATCAACCTCACGATTAAATTGTGTGTGTAAAAATTAAATAACAATTATAAAATTTTTACCTTTAATCTCGAATCGAGATTTTGGACACCAACAGATTTCTCTGCTCTTGTTGTATATCCCTGGAACTGATGGACGAACTGTTCTTCAATCAGGTCCACGAACGGATATTTAATCCCTCTGATAGATTGCACTAGAAAATCTATCAGAAGTTTCTACGAAGAGAATTAACGAATTTGATCCGTTAAACCAGACTGTAATTCAAAATTCACAGGCTGGATTTTACCGAGTAGAGAGGGAGGGGGGGCGGCCACTATTGATAGAAAATACTTAGGTTTTCGAAAATTGTGACCTGTTGTATGTAATTTCTGTACTGCAATAACTTATTTATAATGTAGGCCACTAACAGCTTAGGGCCCATTAGTCATAAGTTCAAGCCCGACAAGCAAAGCCCGCATGTTCAGAAATTAATATAAAATTCATCGTGACTCCGATTGATAAACCGATTTTACCAATGTGCACAGAAACCATTTCTGCACCTTTTAAAGTCAAGATAAATTTTTCTGAATCCGAATTCAGTGATTTCCAAAAATGTCCATCCATATGTCATTTTAGGAAATCTTACTCCTCTACTCATTATTAAGAAGTCCAACTTCTTTGTTCATTAAATTTAACTCTTTAAATTTAACTATCTCAACGGGGATTAAAAATCCATTACACTGTATGACCCTCAATGGTTCAGGGATACAGCTAGTCGTGGGCTCACAACTCCTTGTGACACGGAACAACAATTTCCGACTTGCCCATCGAATCATGGTATGAGCACCTAGAAACATCGCCCCATGATTCCCTAGGTATCACTGATAGTGCCTACAAGAATCAATAGATTTTGGTTAGCGTACAGTACGGTCCCTTCATCCATATATCCCGATCGAATCAAAAACCATTGGTATATCGAGAGTCGTTCGAGATTCGATAACTATGCAATACATCTTGAAGATCAATTAGTGACATCGCATGTGCTACTAAGAAACCATTTCTTAAATCACATCATGTACTCTGGCCAGAGATTCGTCACACTAATATCTCCTCAGATCGCATAGGATATCCACACTAGCAAGTATGTGGTGAATCCTTGACAACAAAGCATCGACTCCTATATGTGTTGTAACTGTACCCAATCCCGACACCTGATGACCCCAATAGAGTCGGTAAACGAGTCAAAGCACAGTACTAGCATATAGAGTCTCAATGATGTTTCAAGTAGTAAGGACTAATGGTGTAGAACCAAAACCGCGGACTTTATCCACTCGATAAGTGATAACCACTTGGAAAGTCCGGATAGGGTAGTTCGATCATTCATCGTATGAATATCCATTTGCATGCTTCGAACATCTCTATGTTCCTTACCAATGAAACGTGGTACTCTGCATCGCAAATGCTAGTCTCAAGCTCGAGCGATCCTTATCCTTATTATCGGACGGCTCAATCGACTAGGAACAGTTTAGAATATACAGTGACTATAAGATGTGTTTCATGATAGACATCTCCATGTTCTACCACATCTTACATACACTATAGTATATTCAAGGTCTTTATCAAAACAACAATAGTATATCACAATATCACAATATGAAGAAAGATAAAGTCATTGCCATTAATAAAAGTGTAAATTATATTAAACAAAAGATTGTTTATACAAAGAGTCATCAAAGCCCTTAGCCACAAGTTGGCTCACCGGGCACCCACTCTTTCACTTAAGATATGGCATGGACTGCTCATACAAGAACTTTTCTAAATAGTTAGGCAAATACTCTAAATCCATATCATCTGTTCTGGCTGTCCGTCGTTCTGAGGATATCACCGTACTCAGATGTACTCGAATAACAAAAGTCTCTTCGAAGAATATACCACAAGAAGGGTATATCAAAAATCTCTGTCTGAAATGACCAAATTCGACATTCAAACAATCTGACAAAAGTTTTGAAATAAAATCTAACATCTGATCATGTCTGAGAATCATTCTGTATGGAATACAATATTAGATTCATCAATCGGTCAATCAAACTCGGATGGAAATTCGAACTCAGACTGACCATAGTAGTCTTGTGACGAATCCATCAAACATGATCTCCATCCCATTTTGAACTAGAATAAACTGAACGACAGACCGTCGGGACGTTCTCTTTTTGCTATCAACAGCAGACAGTTCAGAACATCGGAAAAACATACCTCAAACATCGTTCTTCATCTGCTTCTAACCCATCTGAATCTTCAATCATCGTATACCTTTCGATCATCTGTAAGAATACTGAATATACTGCAAGGTGCCAATCTCAAGATTCGTTGTCTCGATCTAAAACATCTGGCACAGCAAAACGGTTGCTCACCAATCAAGGCATTATCTCTGACCTGAAATTCAGATTGGTATTCCATTCTGATTCTTTCTCCTTGAATTCTAAAAATAATCAAATCAGATTCTGTACATTCTTGATTTTTAAACATTCTGAATTGGCTCGAAAGCAAGATTCTGATAGGCCTCCTATCTGCTTCGAATTCTAATCGGAAGTGCCGCAATCATCAATCAAGGATAAAACCGATAGTAGATAAAATAAAACACATCTTTCGACTCAGAGCAACAACTGCTGCATTCGATATCTCCGGAAAGAAAGGATTTTCAATCAGAAATTCCTCAGCACTTCTAATCATCTTCTCTTTCTCATACTCAGTCTGTACGGCAAAACCAATACTACAGCTTCCAAGATCAGGGAAGATTACGGAAATCTCATCATAAGAAAAGCGATAACAAATCTTCTAATCAATAAGATCGCGACGAGCTCAAAGTCCAGATTCAGACATTGAGTCTCGAGCGTCTTCAGCTATCTCGATGCTCAAGCTAATAAGTGATTCTTCCAAATAAGAATATGCCTCAAATCTCAATAAGAAGAAGTGCAAAGCACCGTAAGGTAGTCAAAACAGAAGAATAAAGAATTCTGAAGCGCTGGTCAATCTCTTATTCAAATTCATAAGAACTGGTCTCATAAGATTAAGTCCAGCCATAAGAATATATTCTGCTGAGTAATCGGCTTTACGAACGATAAGAATTCCTCACAGCTGCGATAGAACTCAAACATCATCAAATCCCAGGTAAAGACGTCGATCCAGATCAATTCATATTTGTTCTGGTCTTGAGGTGATCAACAGAAAATTACACCTCCAGATAACATGGTTGAGAAGAACAACTCAAACCAATCAAAATTCCGACTTCGATAGAATAGCATATCATTGATCGGCATGCCAATCAGCGATCATCATCCAAGAATCTAAAAGATCAGTACGACTCTTCAAACGGTTTCGAATTCCACCGATACTAATACTCACAAATTCAACTAACATCTCTGGGAGATTCGACTTTCAAAATTCCTAAATGATGTATGAGAAAAAAAAATCTTACCAGAGGATTTCCCCTCGTCTAACGATTCAGATCTGAATCTGGCAACTTGAACACATTCCTCAGTGGCTCTGTACTTGGTTAAACAGTTCAACGGATAATAAAATCCAAATCTGAAAGCCTAAGTACTATACTGCCTAGTTCAATCTTATTCCCATTCAAAATCAAGAGTTGCGATTAAAGAACCAAAAAGCTCAACAAGAATGGAATTCATCATCTAGATTCCTCAAAAAAAATAAGGGAACTCACCCAAAATCCATCAGTCATAAAAACAGAGAAACCCAAATTCGAACGGTTACCTGCTAAGACATCTTCAAGTGCAGCTCTGGTCTGCGGATCCTCGATTAAGAGCAAAGACTAAAGTCTGTTGCATCGGAGGTTGATTCACATCCTGACTACCTCTTAATAAGGTTGAAAGAATGAACCACAGAAGCTTACCGTCTGGCTGAACCATCGGTCTAAAATAACTCCTCGACCGAGATCCAATGGTATTACGCTGAGAAAGTCTCCTCGCGTAGTGTCCTGTCTGATGGCGGATCGAGAAACCACCAAACATACCCAAACAATGCTCAGTGAGGTGTCGACCTCCACAGTTATTGCAAAACATTCCAGAAGATTCAGAATTATGTCCTGAACAAAACTCTATCGATCCGCTGGGGCTAGAAGAACTTCTCCCAGACTTCTTGAATCGATTTTCCTTGGTTGCAAATGATCCCTAGGGATATTCCTCTATATCCAATCGATTTTTAGAACGTGATCTATCGAAGAAAATCAGTTATAAATAAATCCCAAGAAACAACTGTAACTTGATTTCTCCAAGGCTTTCTTCCTCGAAATCTACCAATATTTCACACAAGAATGGCATTTCCAATATTCTTCCGAGTCGATGGTTAAAACGACTGAAATCTCATCAATAATGCTTCAATCAGTGCCGAATAGATATCCATCTGATCAATCGCAGTATCACTCTATCCTGTCTGGATTCTAGGCAGTTCGATTCCTCTTCAATATACATCAGGAACATATATCTCGTGCTCAAGAGAGTTAGGACACAATTACCACGATCTTCCAACATTCGGTGTCCAAAACCTCTTTCTCGAATAATTCAACCATCTCGAGAAATTTCGAATTCGATCCAGGAATCCAAACAATTGATATCTCAAGTAATTCATTCTTTAGGATTTAAATCACATAATCATGTAATTCAAAGAATTCTCAATAAATAAATCATGTTCGCATGGTATTTAATAACTCAATTAAATAACTAAAACACATGCGAGAATTCAAGTCATGCAGACTCGATCTACCCCGCTCACTCTAATTCAGTCCAAGATCTTATCTCTCTGATACCACTTAATGTGAGGCCTCGGTTCTACATTATCTTAAATCATGTTCGCATGGTATTTAATAACTCAATTAAATAACTAAAACACATGCGAGAATTCAAGTCATGCGGACTCGATCTACCCCGCTCACTCTAATTCAGTCCAAGATCTTATCTCTCTTATACCACTTAATGTGAGGCCTCGGTTCTAATTCTCTAATCATAAGATAATGTAAACCATCATCAACAATAATTCAAAAGTCAAGACAAGACAAAAAAAAATTTTAAAAAGGGCTGCGCTCGATCGGATATACTCGTGCGATCGAGCGCACCATCCATGCCTCTAGTACTGCCGGAGAAATCTCAATTGTTGCGCTCGATCCTACGAACTCGTGGGACCAAGCGCACAATTTTTGCAGTTCTACTGCCTCAAAAAATTTAAGGGCCGCTCTCGATCCTACAAACTCGTGCGATCGAGCGCGCCCTCTGCCCAAAAAAACATCAGAAACAGAGTAGGCTTTCTTAAATTCAAACCACTATTCAAATCTTCAATCTAAAACATGCATCAACACATCCAACATGCATTTTACATTACAAGATAGTTATAAAGTTATACATCTAATCCAAACTAATAGAACATGCTTTCAATCTAAGTTTACAATCCAAAATACAAATCGAGTTTGAAAATAAATTCAACTCCTAAACCGATCCTCACTTCTATATCATCTCCCACCTATCCATGAATTCTCTGGCTGGTTCCTGCCCCACCTGTTGCCAAGTATACATACAAACAAAGACAACAGCCGGATAATCCGGTGAGAATAATATTCCCAGTAAAAGACAGAAAACATTAAATCCATGTAATATATCAAATCCTGATGTATATATATAGCAACAAGACAAAAAGTCCATGAAATCTTAATCAATTCCAATACTCAAATCATAACAACATGATTCAAGATGCAATGCAATGCAATGCATGTCTTTAAAATCGGGTTCTCAAATTTGATAATTCCAAGAAACAATTATCTGTTTCGGTTGGGATCCCGAGGACAAAATATCACACAACACACCGACTCTCCCTATAGTGGCCCATATCCAGAATTAACGATAATGTGTAATTATTGTGTGATCATGTTAGATTTAGTAAAACATGATTAAGGAGACTTCTAAATGGATTAACGGAGCCCGAAAATAGACCCAAAATGATCAGAAATGGTCCGGAGGGTCAGATAGATCGGAAGCTCCGAAGTTAGGATCGGATGCTCCGAAGGTGATCGGAAGCTCCGATGAATGATCGGAAGCTCCGATCGAATTATGTCATCCATGACGTGTGGTTGATCGGAAGCTCCGAACAGGATTGGAAGCTCCGATCACCCCTATCCAAAGTCAACCAGTGAGATTTTGACACGTGGCAGATAAGGATGTTCGGAAGCTCCGATGGCAAGATCGGACGTTCCGATCAAGGATCGGAAGTTCCGATCGAGGATCGGACGTTCCGATCGATGCCTATAAATATAAGGTCCGAGGCATTAATTTCTTGCCAATTCCGAATTCTCTCCTTCGCCCTCGTGGTCCTATTTTAGGGCTTTGGGTACTCTTATTTTAGAGTTGGAGTAGGATATTTGTTTTAGTATAGTCAGACAGTGTCTGACATAGTAGCGGAGCAGTGCTCGTGTTGTAGAGCTATGTTCGAGGCTGTGGATTCGCAGCAGGGGAGTGCCCTAGTTGCGGGATAGTCGCCATCAGTGGGCTGACGGCGGACGCAGGTATAGCTATGGTCTCCTTAAATTATTTAGAAGTATGCAATAGCTTAGTTAAGGATTTTAGAGCTTATTGAATGATGCATGGGTATTTGCATTGTAGACTTGATGATAGGCTTGGAACCTAGAGTAGGACTACTAGGACTGCCTTAGTAAGGTACATAAGTACTGACTGAGATTGCCAGCGGATATGCATGCTTATATGTTGCATTTATGTGTTTGCATGTTATTATTGTTATGCGACATGTGCATATCATCTTGTGCTTGTACATCTGTATATCTTTCAAGATGAGCCAGTTAGGGTTGCTCAGCCCTGTTAGGACGTTTGATATCGAGTACCCTTAGGTGCTGATACCTGAAGGACTCCATGGTCCGCATCCGTGATTCGGGAATGAGTGGTCGCACACAGTGGTTAGCTACCCCGATGTGACGAGCTTATATCCCAGGCGCCAGTCTAAGTAGTTCGTATACAGTTATCCCAGATATGGATACCCGGTCATTTGCATGCATCATATTTGTATGTTTATCCGTGCTTTCGTATTGAGCTTAGAGCTCACGTCCAGTATTTTCTGTGTACCTGGATACCCTATTCGACGGGGCAGGTGTAGGTGCAGGATTGAGCACCAGGAGCCTGGAGGAGCCAGCGACCTTGAAGACATCAGTATTTAGCTGTAGGTTTTTATCTAAGTAATTCGATTGGGTTGTATAAATCGAGTTTGTTAGCCGGTTGTATTCTGCTGGTCTGCTTGTATTTAAGTCTTCCGCAGTGATTTTATTTAATGCATGCTTAATTATGCTCTTAACTCTGATTAGGTAGTGGATCCGGGTCGGGTCGCTAAATTTATGGTATCAGAGCTGCATGAAAGGGACTTAGGAAATTGATAATAAGACTTCTTGATTATCCTTGTAGGATTTATTGAGGCCTAGCGAAAGAAGATTTGGTTCTTCATTGCCAACGTTTGCGGCAGAATTTTTTACTATAAGGAATGCAACAGTGATAAGAACACCAGTAGTAGCATATCGATAGATAGACTGACTGTTGTGGACGGTTCATCATTCGATGCATTGGAATGCTGATCGAAGAATATATGGATTCCAGCCAAAGAAGACTGGAAGAGAAGATTGGGTATATCGCGTCAGATATCTCTGAGGGCTTTTTGGAAAGAATGGTGTATAATAACCCTTGTGGTTTCAGTCCAAAGAGATTCTCCACTCTTAGCTGGAGAGATTGTCAGATAGACCTTCACAGGAGATACCTTGAGTGCCTAAGTCATGACAGGTTTTGAGCGTAAGGTCTGTAAACTCGTGCAGAACATGGTTTTGCCGGTATGCTTGTATCGATGCTTTTGGTAGGCATACGGGAAACTTCATGTTCAAAAGCATGATTTGGGTACAAGAAAAACGCTGATGGTAGATCGTGAGCAGAAGAAGTCGACTGATATGCACTGACGCAGAGCATAGCTGGTTAGCTAACACGTGCCATTTCTCCGGAGTTCTTCGCAGGAGGACATGTAGAGAGACTTGGATGAAAGTATGCTTGTATCGATGCGTGTGTCGATTGGAAGCTTCATGCTCAAGGAGAGAAGACAAGTTCGATGATTTTAAATACTGTATTGATGTATTTGTAAATAGTATTTCAGTTGTAATATATCATCAGAATTTGGTTGTATCATAACAAGTTATTGTATGTACATGTTGTTGTATTTTCGGAATACTGTAATGATATTACATGGAATTGTAATAAAGAAATTGTACAAACTTGAAGTAATGATACATGTGTTACTTATTCAGCAATTCGTGATTGATTGCAAGTAATTTTATAAAGTTTGGCTTGGAATTAGTTGACTAATCAACTAGGATAGCTCATGGATTTTGAGTAAGCCAGCGGTAATGGATTGACATGGGGTTAGTCTAGGTGTTTTCCTAGGATTGACCTAATTAGTCGTTCGACTGGGTTAGTGCCAGTGATGAGGTGATTCATCTAGGGGCATGGGAATTTTGATCTTGTTTGAAATTTTGAGTTTTGTTCTAAGTTGTTTCCTTAGGACAGTAGTCTGTTTGACCTTCGTGGGTTGAGACTTCGTGATGATGGGATTTCATCAGGGATACAAAGTTGAGTATATATCGAGAGTTGTGGACTATGACCATGACTAGACATGATGGAGCGCAACCCTATACCAGTGTTACTCTGGGAGTTTTTTGTACTTCAGAGAATGCCTGGAAGCCTTCGTGCTTCAGGATTGGCGGTGGGAAGGCTACCTAGTCTAGAGTTTTGGTAACAGTCACGACGGGGTATGACATTGGATTAGATGCCTGGTTAGGTATCAGCGGTTTAGATATCGTCTGACTATCGTCAGAGATATTGGTTTGTAGTTTTGTCATAAGGACTAGTCTTGGAGGGATATCCTTGACAAGTGCGTACTCTGAGCAGATAGTTTTAGCCTATTGGATACTACTAGACTAGTGGATCTAGTCGGTGTTTGGATGCTCTTGTGATAGGGGCTATCCAAGAGATGGCTTTCTGAACTGTATGGAACATTTGACTCAGGGATGAGTATTTTTTTCAGCAAAGATAGTTTTCTTCAGTGATAGATTATATCTGATGCTAAGGATTGTACATGACTATTTGAGGTGTGAGGAAAGCGTGACTTATGTCAGTGTACACTTGGTGGTGATTTCAGGTGGGCCATCGTGGCAAGTTACCTCAGTCTCGATTTGTTGCAGTCTTAGCAAGAGATATAGTTATCAGGAACATGTTCAGTGATAGCTGGAATCTTTCGGACTTGTATTGCGGCTTGGGTTGAACGAGTCCTTATGATCATCTTGAATGAATATAGACAGTGGATAGTATGTCTAGACTGGTGTAGGTTTAGCACTAGTGACTACTTGTAACTGTTGTCTGACTTTGTCAAAGATGAGTGATTGAATCAACGGTGATTCTTTTGATTCCAAGTAGTTGGGATCTGCGGACGTGTGGCAATGAGATCATCGATATTGATCGGCCATGATAGTTTCATCGATCAATGATTGTCTGATTAGAATTGGTACCGTCAGGCATGGCGAGAGCTACAGTATATCGATTTGATTGATCAGATTATTCCAATCGGTACTGATTGGGATATAGTGAATCAAGTAAGTACTGGGAATAGTACTTAAGTATGGTATGCTTTGATATAGCGATTCAAGTGCATTTAGGGAATTCTTTAGTTGCTAAGGAATCTCCAGGGATGCAAGAATCGGGGGATTTTGGATTCTGCAGATCACGAGAGTAGCCATAGGAAGGCTCTTGTGATCATTTTCTAGTTAATAGCATTACTGAGATTACCATTGACGGATTTTAATCTGAACATTGCTTGGTTTTAGCAATGATTTATCCAGTTTGTGAAAATAGGATTCAGTGATTGTCCCAGGATTGTCAGTGGACAAATTTTGGAGACTGTTGGTCAGAGTGTTTTGCTTGGGGTGCTTCCAACAGATTTCTCATGAGTTGTTCTTGAGAGGCGATTCGACAAGTGCTTATGGATTTCAATGAACATTAGCAGGTTAGCATTAGTTGCTTCATGGGATGAGACAGCAGCTGAGACTTGTGTTTCTGAGTCTGGCAGGATTGTTGTCACTGATATCCCAGTGCGTTCCAATATGATGTGTCATTGAAAGGATTAGATAACGTAATTGCCACTAGTATTGATAGATTCTGTGCGGGATCAAGGTGAATCAGTTTGGTTATCCCCGCTAGTGAGCCAAGGGTTTGGTTATCTGGAACAGGATAACCGGAATCATTTTCGTCGATACTATCTCTAGTTTCGAGATAGAAGTAAGCATTCGATATAGGCTACTATTGCTGAGGGTGGTGTTGGTCCATCTGAGGGTTTCAGCAGGATAGTAGTGAATTTCGAGGTGACGACCTCGAAGGATGCATTTAGACAAGAAATTGTGTATAAAGATTTTGTCATCTGTTTATTTAGTTGGTGTTCTTTGGGAAACATTCATCGGGCAGAGTGAGTACTGAAAGTACGTACTATGATGCCAGAAATTGTCAGGATTTTGTTGTTATCCATGGAAGGATGACTAATACGATTGGGTAGATGCTATCTACGATAGCGGGATTCAGATCAAGGTTTATCGCAATCAGTCTGAGGATTTCAGATGGTTAGAGTGGTGGCAGTGATGCGATTGCTTTGCGAACTGGTGGCCGGTAGTTGCCATTTCTATTCGCATAAGGTACTGTTTTGGGAAGAAATATTTTATCCTTAGTGATAAAGAGTAACTCACATGAGTTCTTGGAAGAAGGATATCTAGGATTTGACCGAAAGTCAAATCTAGATCAATTTGTTTAGAACTTTGCGATAACATCAAGGGATGCGATGTTACCGTTAGACCAGTGAAATACAATGTGTTGTATCTGGTTTTATCATGGACAGCGATGGAGTTCGTGCATGTCTAGAGAATAACTGATGGCTAGTTACGATCTTAGCAGGAGTGTCATCGCTAAGATTTGTAGGCAGTGTGGCTGATACAGTCGGCAATTTGGACCGAAGGTGCCGTGTTGTTGCGGTTATCGATGGATAACTTATGATAGTCAGTAGTGTTACTCGATTCTCGCAGGATTGCTGATAAGAAGGCAGTGATTTCCAGAGTGATCGTTAAAAGCGTGCGAGTTTATGTTCTGATGTGGTTCAGTGAATGAACAGACCCTGCAAGTTTAGCGAGGTTTGGTATTGTCGAAGGTTAGTTGACCAGATGTTTTGAACCGGAACTACTAATGAATTGGACGAATGGTTTATACTATAGTCCCGAGGTTTACCTTAGATTTCGAGGACGAAATCCTTTTAAGGTGGTGGGAATGTAGTGGCCCATATCCAGAATTAACGATAATGAGTAATTATCGTGTGATCATGTTAGATTTAGTAAAACGTGATTAAGGAGACTTCTAAATGGATTAACGGAGCCCGGAAATAGACCCAAAATGATCAGAAATGGTCCGGAGGGTCAGACAGATCGGAAGCTCCGAAGTTAGGATCGGATGCTCCGAAGGTGATCGGAAGCTCCGATGAACGATCAAAAGCTCCGATCGAATTACGTCATCCATGACGTGTGGTTGATCGGAAGCTCCGATCACCCCTATCCGAAGTCAACCAGTGAGATTTTGACACGTGGTAGATAAGGATGTTCGAAAGCTCCGATGGCAGGATCGTACGTTCCGATCAAGGATCGGAAGTTCCGATCGAGGATCGGAGGTTCCGATCGATGCCTATAAATATAAGGTCTGAGGCATTCATTTCTTGCCAATTCCGAATTCTCTCCTTCGCCCTCGTGGTCCTATTTTAGGGCTTTGGGTACTCTTATTTTAGAGTTGGGGTAGGATATTTGTTTTAGTATAGTCAGACAGTGTCTGACATAGTATCGGAGCAGTGCTCGTGTTGTAGAGCCGTGTTCGAGGCTATGGATTCGCAGCAGGGGAGTGCCCTAGTTGCGGGATAGTCGTCATCAGTGGGCTGACAACAGACGCAGGTATAGCTATGGTCTCCTTAAATTATTTAGAAGTATGCAATAGCTTATTTAAGGCTTTTAGAGCTTATTGAATGATGCATGGGTATTTGCATTGTAGACTTGATGATAGGCTTAGAACCTAGAGTGGGACTACTAGGACTGCCTTAGTAAGGTACGTAAGTACTGACTGAGATTTCCAATGGATATGCATGCTTATATGTTTCATTTATGTGTTTGCATGTTATTATTGTTATGCGGCATGTGCATATCATCTTGTGCATGTACATCTGTATATCTTACGAGATGAGCCAGTTAGGGTTGCTCAGCCCTGTTAGGACGTTTGATATCGAGTACCCTTAGGTACTGATACCTGAAGGACTCCGTGGTCGTCCGTTATTCGGGAATGAGTGGTCGCACACAGTGGTTAGCTACCCCGATGTGACGAGCTTATATCCCAGGCGCCAGTCTGAGCAGTTCGTATACAGTTATCCCAGATATGGATACCCGGTCATTTGCATGCATCATATTTATATGTTTATCCGTGCTTTCGTATTGAGCTTAGAGCTCACGTCCAGTATTTTCTGTGTATCTGGATACCCTATTCGACGGGGCAGGTGTATTGAGCACCAGGAGCCTGGAGGAGCCAGCGACCTTGAAGACAGCAGTATTTAGCTGTAGGTTTTTATCTAAGTAATTCGATTGGGTTGTATAAATCGAGTTTGTTAGCCGGTTGTATTCTGCCGGTCTGCTTGTATTTAAGTCTTCCGCAATGATTTTATTTAATGCATGCTTAATTATGCTCTTAACTCTGATTAGGTAGTGGATTCGGGTCGGGTCGCTACACTCCCGATCGAGGTGGAAGGTGCATATTTTGATCCTCTAGACTCGCGGGCATTCCATAGAGATTTTATCGACTAATGGTAGTAAGTCGCCCACCAATGCAACTCGACTATAATCCCCATAACGTCTAAATCTCTTGGGCCTCCATGCCCTCCAAAACAAAGAAATAGGCTCAATATGAATGCAAGTGAAATTCAAACAACAAACAACATAAACTTCAAGTAGCATGCAAGTATGTGATTTTCCCTAGGACACTCGAATCAATCTGGATTCGAGTTAATCGTCCTATTCCATTCCAAAGTCATCTTTTACCTTTTTCGATTCGAATTAGCTTCCAAACTCGATCAAGCTACAATATCAAGAATTCCAATCAAAATCCAATAGAATATAATTCAAACAAAACTATCTTCGAATAAAGAACTATACTATACCGTCTTCAATCCTCTAAAAATCCAAACTCCGAAATCTTCTGAGCCTATCGTTCTTCAATTTATATGTAAAGAAGTAGTCAAAGCACGAGATTAACATACAGCTCGATCGAAGACTCAACTCAAACAATTCAAACCGATTGACAATCCAAAACTCAAACCAGCGGCATAATGGTTGTATTCTGATCCAACCGAAAACACAAACAACAATATATCAAACTAAACAACTCCAAACAACCATAATTCATCAATTTCCATCCAAATCCATCAAATCCCAAAACACCATTTTCAAAATATACTTCCAAAAATCATAACAAATTCAAACGACGCTCTTTTTCAATTTCGTCTGAGAATAAACGATCTATCCTAGCTCAAGAACAACATATCCGAATTTCTTTTGATTCTAACAACATCCAAAAATTGAAGTATATTGGATCGAAGAAAAACTTACGGCATAACAGAGCTTTCGTAGCCATGATCGCGAATATGTTTTCAGAATGAAATTCTATCGGACGGATCGAGCTCGGGGTGAAATCTGAAAGCTTGAGAAAGCTTGGAGTCGGCTTCAATGGAGGGAGGCGAGTTGGGGGAGGAGGTGGAATGAAAAAGAAAGGTCAACCCAAGTATAAATATCTAATAAAGTCCAATTTTGCATTTTAGTCCCTGAAATTTCTAAAAATTGCAAAGTAGGCCCCGATCAAATACAAGTTGATCCTCAAATTATAAAATCTCTTATTATCTCAAATAATGTCAATTAAGATAATTTCGGGGTGTTACAAAGGGTCAAGGAATCAGTGCGAGGAAGGTGAAGACCATAGTTCAAGGTGCCATTGAGATAGCGAAGGAGTCTCTTGACAGACCCCAATGATTTTCAGAAGGTGAGTGCATAAACTGAGACAACCGGTTGACCGCAAAGGCAAGATCAGAATGAGTAAGAAGTAAATAATGGAGGCTACCAACCACCTGACGATAAGCAGTAGGATCAGCCAGAGGAGCACCATCATGATCAGATAACACCGAACTAGGGGCAAGAGGTGTCTGAACGGGCTTTGAGTGTTGCATGTTAAATCGAGCCAGAAGATCAAGGGTGTACCGCCATTGGGATAGAATAAGTCCCTGAGAGACAGAAAGTACCTCAACCCCAAGAAAGTAAGATAAAGATCCTAGATCCTTGATCGAGAAGCGGGATGCCAATTTGTGAATGATATCATCAATCATAGCTGTATTGTTGCCTGTAACAATCAAGTCATCGACATACACCAAAAAATAAATAGTAAAGGCATCACAGTTGATAATAAAGAGTGAGGCATCGGATCGAGAATTGGAGAAGCCAAGGGTGAGAAAGTAGCGACTCAATTCTTGATACCAAGCACGGGGGCGCTTACTTGAGGCCATAGATAGCCTTATTGAGTTTGCACACATACGTCGGAAAATTGCTGTCAAGAAAGCCGGAGGGTTGAGCCATAAATACTTCATCATCAAGAGAGCCTTTAAGAAAGGAATTGTTAACATCAAGCTTCCAAAGGATTCAACCGCGTTGAACATCAAGGCTTAGGATGACCCAAATCGTAGTAGGTTTGACCAATGGACTGAAGGTGTCATGGAAGTCAATACCTGGACGTTGATGAAATCCTTTAGCAACCAAGAGAGCTTTGTAACAATCCAAGGACACATCAGAGTTGCGTTTGATCCGGAAAACCCATTTACAACCAACAAGATTTTGAGTGTGATGTGGGGGAACAAGATCCCAAGTGCCATTGGCTAGAAGGGCATCAAATTCTGCGGACATAGCAGTGTGCCAGCGTGTGTCTCGGAGAGCGGCATTAACACAAGTGGGCTCTCGATCCAAGGTGTGACTTATGGTGTGAAGGGAGTATTTTAGGTTTGGTTTTGAAATGTTATTGCGAGAGCGAGTGGTCATGGGGTGAGTCGAGGGAAGATAGGGAGCTATGATGGAATTCTGTTGCAAAGGTTGAGGTTGGATAGGAGAAGGCTCAGCATGCGAGGGCGGCTGCGGGACCAGTGGTGGAGGAAGCTCGGAGAATGTCGGGGCCACTTCTGCATGGGCGGTTGACTCAAAAACGGAGTCAAGGGATCAGAGGATACACCAGAAGAGGAGTATGGGAAAATTGATTCGACAAAACGCACATGATGAGAAACAACCATTTTGGATGAGGACACATCAAGACATAGATAAGCACTCTGGGTAAGAGAGTAGCCAAGGAACATGCAGGGAGAGGATTTAGGGGCAAGTTTATGAGTGGTGTAGGGACGAATACAGGGATAACATAGACACCCAAAAATGCAAAGTTTAAGTAGATTGGGAGGGCGATGAAAAAGCTTCTCGAATGAAGAGAGCATGGACAGATTAGGTTTAGGCATGCAGTTAATCAGATATGTGGCAGCGGCAAAGGCAAATGACCAGAAGGTGGAAGTTAGTGAGGCTTGATGTAGTAGGGTAAGGCCAGTCTCGACAATGTGACGATGACAGCGCTCGGAGTAACCATTATGTTCAGTCATATGGGGTGGAGTGGTAAAGTGAGTGATGCCATGTTCGACCAAGAACGATTTAAGGGCTAGAAATTCGACACCATTGTCAGAGTATAAGGTTATAATTTTGGTTTGGAAATAGGTTTAAACAAGAGATTTGTACGTTTTGAAGATGGAGAGGACATCAGACTTGTGATGTAGTAGCCCATAACCAAAATCAGTAATTAAGGAATTAATCATAATTACTTGGGTAGAGTTCGGAAGCTCCGAAGGTGAGTTCGGAAGCTCCGATCAGGATCGGAAGCTCCGAACAGGATCGGAAGCTCCAATCGATATTACGTCAGGCATGACGTGTGGCAAGATCGGAAGCTCCGATCAGGACCGAAAGCTATGATCACCCCTATCCGGAGTCAACAAGTGATATTTTGACACGTGGCAGATCAGGATCTTCGGAAGCTCTGATGGCAGGATCGGACGTTCCGATCGAGGTTCGGACGTTCCGATCAAGGATAGGAAGTTCCGATCGTTGTCTATAAATAGAAGGCCGAGGCTTAACTTTCATTTGCCAATTCCGAGTTCTCCTTTCCTTTCTAGTCCTTTTGGAGTTGTTCTAGACTTCTTAGGCTTGGTCCGGAGGTCGGCGAGGCGTTCGGTAGTCGTAGCGGAGTTGTGCCCAAGTTCTGGAGGCATCGGCATCAAAGGGCTAACGACGGACGAAGGTATAGCTTTTGCTTCCTATAAATATTTAGGAGTATGCAATAGCTTAGTTAAGGCTTTTAGAGCAATTTAATGATAGTAGTATCATTTGGCAGTGTAGAGCAGACTATAGGCGTGGACCTAGCGTTGGTAGAGCTTGCACTGTTTTGAGGTACGAAAGTACTGTTCGAGATATCCTGACTGAGTATGCATGTATTATGTGACTGCATGATTTATATGTCATGATATTATGTTGCATTCATTTGCATCTTGCTGTATCTCTTTCGAGATGTCTGTTAGTAGGGTTGTACCATATCCTGTTAGTGGATGGACTTCCATCGATTTGGGTCCGGCGTATCCACGGTTATCTCGGTATGGTAGCCACCTCCTGAAGCGACGGCACAGCGTGCTACATACCAGGGCCCGGTCTGTCTCTGTTATCTGATCCTTGACCTCGATTCTATAGGGAGTTCACTTTGCATGCATATATACTCATACTCTCGTACTGAGCATTTTATGCTCACGTCTCGTACTCTGTATTTTTTGGACACCCTATTCCATGGGGCAGTTTTGTGATTGGACGAGGAGGGTGGATCCAGGAGGGGCTAGTCAGTGGTTTGGCCAGCTGGAGCTTCGTCTAGGTTTTATTACTGTTGTTTGGGTTTATACAGCTATTCGATTTGGTTGTATATTATTCGATAAATTACAGATTCCTTTACTTGGGGTTGTAAATTATTTATGGTTTCCGCAGTTTTATTCTGATATCTGTTTAATTAAGTTTAATTGCATGCCTAAGTTCTGTTTAGTAGGTGATCCGGTTAAGGGTCACTACATTTATGGTATCAGAGCATGCAAAAGAATTCTTGGGATTTAGTCTCATCATGAGGTATTTTTGTAGATGGCAAATCGTGACGACCGGAGTTCTCATGGCAGTGTTGTTGGGCGTTGGGGTGATGCCGACCGGGAGCCTCGTCGAGAACGGCGTCATCGTCATCATGACGACGAGCGTTTCACTGTGCGTCGACTTTTAGCTATGGGTCCTAAGCCCTTAGTTGGAGGTGAGTCTCCGGAGGATGCGGAGAACTGGTTAGACCGCATGGAGACGACTTTTCAAACTTTCCAATGCACCGAGGAGCAGAAAGTGGAGACCCTTGGCTATCTTCTAGATGGGCGTGCGCGCAGGTGGTGGAGGTTTACTTCTTCACCTTTTGTTGCGGCGAGAGGAGTGGCCACCTGGGCCGAGTTCCGCACAGCTTTCCAAAAGCGGTATTTTCCTCCTGCACTCCGACAGTCAAAGGCAGGCGAGCTACTGAGTCTGCGACAGGGGGCCATGTCTATTGATGAGTATCAGCAGAGGTTCTTTGATCTGCTATCCTATTGCCCCGAGATTGCTGATAGCTCAGAGATGAAGTATAATCTGTTCCTTCAGGGCCTTAACCCTGAGATCCATGACCGTGTGGCGGTTGGCGATGACATGTCCTACGAGGGTTTGGTGAGCCGTTGTCACCAGGCGGAGGACAGCATTCGGCGGAACAGGTCTTTCTCTCAGTCGAGACCTGCTAGTTCTTTGGGTCCCCATGCCCAAACTTTCAAGAAGCCTGGATCTTCTTCTTCCTCTGGTTCTGGAGGTGTTGTCCGTTACGGTAAGAAGGACAAGTGTGATCACTGTGGAAAGAACCATCCATCCGACAAGTGCCGTAGGGCTTCTGGAGCTTGTTTCCGTTGTGGAGAGACTGGTCATATCCGGAGGGATTGTCCACTGTCTGGGGGAGGCGGTTCTGGATCTGGTTCAGGATCTGGGTCTCAGGCCACCGTTCAGCAGAGGTCGCAGGGGCAGTCTGCTGGGAGTTCTCATTTGAGGCCACGAGCTTCTGGCCAGGTGTTTGCCCTGAGACATGATCAGGCTGTGGAGGAGAATGAGAAAGTCATCGCAGGTACATTTCTGCTTTATGGTATACCTGCTCTTGTAATTATTGACACTGGTGCATCTCATTCCTTCATTTCTGCACGTTTTGTTAAGAGGCATAAGTTACCATGCATTGCACTAGACGTAGTGATGTCTGTTTCTACTCCGACGGGCCAATCTGCTTTGGCTAAGCGTCTAGTGATGGGTTGCCCTTTAGAGTTCGAAGGGAACATTCTGTTAGCGAATCTCATGGTCCTGGCGATGGACGACTTTGATTGCATTCTGGGAATAGATATGTTGACTACCTATCGAGCTTCAGTGGACTGCTATCAGAGATTAGTACGCTTTCATCCAGAGGAGAGTGAGAGCTGGTTTTTCTATGGTGAGGGAGCGCGACCCCCGATGCCTTTGGTATCAGCTTTAAGAGCCTGTCGAGCTCTAGAGTCTGGCGGGGAAGGCTACCTTATCTATGCAGTTGATTTGTCCGCTGAGAGTATTGGGATAGAGAGCATTCCTTTTGTGGATGAATTTCCAGATGTATTTCCTGATGAGATTCCGGGTTTTCCTCCTGCTAGGGAAGTCGAGTTTGGCATAGAGTTGATGCCGGGCACTTCGCCTATTTCTAGAGCACCGTATCGTCTGGCTCCGTCAGAGATGCGTGAGTTGAAGAATCAGCTACAGGATCTTTTGGACAAGGGGTACATTCGTCCTAGTGTATCTCCTTGGGGAGCTCTTGTTCTCTTCGTGAAGAAGAAGGATGGGTCGATGCAGCTGTGCATTGACTATCGGCAGCTGAATCGAGTCACTATGAAGAACAAGTATCCATTGCCTCGTATTGATGACTTGTTTGACCAGCTGCAGGGCACATCAGTTTACTCCAAGATTGACTTGAGATCTGGGTATCATCAGTTGAGAGTCCGTGATCAGGACGTAGCCAAGACTGCATTCCGTACTCGCTATGGGCATTACGAGTTCCTAGTGATGCCATTTGGTTTGACCAATGCGCCGGCTATATTCATGGATCTGATGAACCGTGTCTTCAGGGAGTATTTGGACAAGTTTTTCGTGGTCTTCATTGACGACATCTTGGTTTATTCGCGTAATACGGAAGAGCATGTTTCTCACTTGCGGTTGGTACTACAAACTCTTCGAGATGAGCAGTTATACGCCAAGCTGAGCAAGTGTGAGTTCTAGATGGATAGAGTGGTCTTTCTTGGCCATATCATATCCAGGGAGGGGATTTCTGTTGATCCAAGCAAGATTGAAGAGGTACTTAATTGGTCGCGTCCGACGACGGTTGCTGAGATCCGTAGTTTTCTGGGTCTAGCAGGGTATTATCGTCGCTTCATTCTGAACTTCTCTCAGTTAGCTCGACCGTTGACGCAGCTTACCCGCAAGGGTGTGGATTTCGAGTGGTCCTCCGAGTGTGAGGAGAATTTCTGTGAGCTTCGACGGCGGTTGACTTCTGCGCCAGTGTTGGCATTACCGTCAGGATCTGGAGGGTATGTAGTTTACACGGATACTTCTCTTCAGGGGTTGGGTTGTGTCCTGACTCAGAATGGGCATGTGATCGCATACGCTTCTAGACAGCTGAAGCTTCACGAGGACAACTACCCAGTCCATGATTTAGAATTGGCAGCCATTGTGTTCGCTTTGAAGATCTGGCGTCATTATCTGTATGGCGAGAAATTTGAGATCTTCACCGACCATAAGAGTCTCAAGTATTTGTTCACTCAGGCGGAGTTGAACATGAGGCAGATACGTTGGATGGACTTGCTTAAGGACTATGATTGCGAGATTAAGTACCATCCAGGAGCTGCTAATCTCACTGCTGATGCTTTGAGTCGCAAGGTGCGACTATCCGCACTTCAGATTTGTTCGATGTCTAGTGCGATCAGTGACTGTTGTACTTCAGGTTATACCTTCAAGCATAAGAAAGGTATGCAGAGTATCCAGATGTTTGCAATATTATCTGAGCCAGCCTTGTATTCGCGGATCCGAGATGCTCAGATGTTTGATTCGAAGACCCAGCGTTTAGCTCGTCTAGCTAACGAGGGTAGCTCATCTGAATTTCATTATCAGTCAGATGGTTTTCTGTGTTTGTCTGGTAGGCTTGTGATCCCGCAGGATGAAGAGTTGCGAGAAGAGATTTTGTCTCAGGCGCATCGCACTAAGTTGAGTATTCATCCTGGGAGCAACAAGATGTACAAGGATCTCCGTACTCGTTTCTGGTGGAAGGGAATGAAACGCAGTGTTTATCAGTTTGTTTCGAGATGTTTGGTGTGTCAACAGGTCAAAGCAATGCACCGACGACCTGGAGGATTGCTTCACAGTCTGCCTATTCCTGAATGGAAATGGGAGTTTATCACAATGGACTTTGTGACCCATTTGCCGGTATCCCCGAGGAACTGTGATGCTATCTGGGTTGTGGTGGACCGACTCACCAAGTCAGCGCATTTCATTGCCTATAGTCGAGAGTACTCTGTGGATCGCATGGCACGGATGTACATTCAGGAGATCGTTCGACTTCATGGAGTGCCTGTGAGCATTGTCAGCGATCGGGACCCCAGGTTTACTTCTAGATTCTGGGGGAGTGTTCAGCGTGCGATGGGTACTACTCTCAGTTTGAGTACAGCCTATCATCCGGAGACTGATGGTCAGTCAGAGCGCACTATCCGTACGTTAGAGGATATGCTTAGAGCGTGCGTCATGGATTTTGGTTCAGCCTGGCAGGATCATTTGTCGTTGATCGAGTTCGCTTACAACAATAGCTATCACACTAGTATTGGGATGGCACCTTTTGAGGCGTTGTATGGACGACGTTGTCGTACTCCACTCTTCTGGGAAGAAGTGGGGGAGAGACAGGCTGAGGGACCGGAGTTTATCCAGCAGGCGATAGACATTGTTGATCAAATCAAGAAACGGATTAAGACTGCACAGCATCTTCAGGCCAGTTATGCTAATATCAATCATAGGCCCTTGCAGTTCGAGGTCGGGGAGAAAGTGTTTCTGAGAGTGTCACCTTTCCGCAAGATTCTCAGATTTGGCCTTAAGGGCAAGTTGTCTCCCATATTTATCGGTCCGTTTGAGATCTTGGAGAGCATTGGCGATTTGGCTTATCGACTAGCTTTGCCACCGCATCTATCCAGTATTCACAACGTGTTCCATGTATCTCTGTTGCGACGGTATGTGGCGGATGAATCTCATATTCTGCAGCGGTCTGAGGTTCAGGTAGACAAGGATTTGACTTATGTTGAGAAACCTCTTCGTATCCTGGATTATAAGGATAAGGTTTTACGGAACAAAGTCATTCCTTTGGTTTTAGTTCAGTGGCAGCGCCGAGGCACTGAGGAAGCTACTTGGGAGCTTGAGGACAGGATGCGTAAAGACCATCCTGAGTTGTTTTGATTTCATTCTTTAAGTTGTATTCAGTTGCAAACTCTGTAAACGTTTGATTTGAATAAAGAATGTTTCTGATTTCTGTATTTGCATTCGGTACTTAAGATCTGATTTCGAGGACGAAATATCTTAAGTGGGGGAGAATGTAGTAGCCCATAACCAAAATCAGTAATTAAGGAATTAATCATAATTACTTGGGTAGAGTTCGGAAGCTCCGAAGGTGAGTTCGGAAGCTCCGATCAGGATCGGAAGCTCCGATCGATATTACGTCAGGCATGACGTGTGGCAAGATCGGAAGCTCCGATCAGGACCGGAAGCTCCGATCACCCCTATCCGGAGTCAACAAGTGATATTTTGACACGTGGCAGATCAGGATCTTCGGAAGCTCCGATGGCAGGATCGGACGTTCCGATCGAGGTTCGGACGTTCCGATCAAGGATCGGAAGTTCCGATCGTTGTCTATAAATAGAAGGCCGAGGCTTCACTATCATTTGCCAATTCCGAGTTCTCCTTTCCTTTCTAGTCCTTTTGGAGCTGTTCTAGTCTTCTTAGGCTTGGTCCGGAGGTCGGCGAGGCGTTCGGTAATCGTAGCGGAGTTGTGCCCAAGTTCTGGAGGCATCGACATCAAAGGGCTAACGACGGACGAAGGTATAGCTTTTGCTTCCTATAAATATTTAGGAGTATGCAATTGCTTAGTTAAGGCTTTTAGATCAATTTAATGATAGTAGTATCATTTTGCAGTGTAGAGCAGACTATAGGCGTGGACCTAGAGTTGGTAGAGCTTGCACTGTTTTGAGGTACGAAAGTACTGTTCGAGATATCCTGACTGAGTATGCATGTATTATGTGACTGCATGATTTATATGCCATGATATTATGCTGCATTCATTTGCATCTTGCTGTATCTCTTTCGAGATGTCTGTTAGTAGGGTTGTACCCTATCCTGTTAGTGGATGGAATTCCATCGATTTGGGTCCGGCGTATCCACGGTTATCTCGGTATGGGAGCCACCTCCTGAAGCGACGGCACAGCATGCTACATATCAGGGCCCGGTCTGTCTCTGTTATCTGATCCTTGACCTCGAGTCTATAGGGAGTTCACTTTGCATGCATGTATACTCATACTCTCGTACTGAGCATTTTATGCTCACGTCTCGTACTCTGTATTTTCTGGACGCCCTATTCCATGGGGCAGGTTTGCGATTGGACGAGGAGGGTGGATCCAGGAGGGGCTAGTCAGTGGTTTGGCCAGCTGGAGCTTCGTCTAGGTTTTATTACTGTTGTTTCGGTTTATACAGCTATTCGATTTGGTTGTATATTATTCGATAAATTACAGATTCCTTTACTTGGGGTTGTAAATTATTTATGGTTTCCGCAGTTTTATTCTGATATCTGTTTAATTAAGTTTAATTGCATGCCTAAGTTCTGTTTAGTAGGTGATCCGGGTAAGGGTCACTACATGAGACGTAGAAGATAGAGCCATATGTATTTAGTAAAATGATCCACAAAAATAACATATTATTTGAATTCATCCATAGAAGTAATAGGAGAGGTTCATACATCCGAGAAAATCAACTGAAGAGGGGCAGATGAATTAAGTAAAGATGTAGAAAATGGGAGTTTGTGACTTTTATTGATATGACAAGAATTACAGGAAAAACTAGAATTTGAACTAACAGACATTGGCATGAGCCTAGAAGACACTAAATGACGAACAACATCAGGCGACGGGTGACCGAGACGAGCATGCCAAAGGGGGACAGACATGGAGGCAGAAAGATAGGCAGAGGGCGATGGAGGTGCTAGTGCTGATTGTGGCCATACGTAAACTCCATGGTTAAATGGTCCCGTGAGCAGTAGATCCCCGGTGCTGAGATCCTTCACCTGAAAAAACGGCAAAAAAGTGACGGAGCATTATTAGTGTGACAAAGATGAGCTACAGAGATAAGATTTTTTGTCATTGAAGGAACACACAAGACATTAGTAAGCTTGAGAGTTTGTGAAGAAGTAGTAAAAACACGGTGACCAATGTGAGAAATGGACAAACCAGTGTCATTCCCAACTAGGATGGAATCAGAGCCATCGTAGGGAGAATGGAGGGAGAGGTTGGCAAGATCGGTAGTGACATGATGGGAGGTGCCAGAATCAAGCAGCCACTCAGTGGGAGTGGGGAGCGACGTGGGGTAAGAGGCGGTGTGTGAGACCTCGATTCCAAACAACTAATCTCGGGATAATACTTGATTTCGCAGTCAAAATCTTTCAACAGATCTAATCATGTTCTCTGTCTCATATTCAGCTCTGCCTGCGAAATAAGTACTTGAGACTCTTATGGTCAGAAAAGATCTCGAAAGACTCACCATAAAGATAGTGACGCCAGATCTTCAGTGCAAAGACGATCGCAGCTAGTTCAAGATCGTGAACCGGATAACGGGTCTCGTGCGGTTTCAGCTGTCTCGATGCATACGCTATCACATGCTTATGCTGCATAAGAACACAACCCAAGCCTCGGTTAGAAGCATCACAATAGACTGTGAAACCTCCAGTACCCTCCGGAATAGAAAGAATCGGAGCACTGGTCAGTCTCCTCTTTAGATCAACAAAGCTAGCCTCACAATCTGAAGTCCAGACAAAAGGCGCATTCTTCTGAGTCAGTTGGGTAATAGGCTTGGCAATAGACGAGAAACCCTTGATGAATCGGCGATAATAACCAGCTAAACCCATGAAGCTTTGGATCTCAGGTACTGATGTCGGTCTAGGACAATTCATAATCGTTTCAATCTTGCTGGGATCGAAAGAAATCCCATCTTCATAAATAATATGACCGAGAAAGACAACTCGATCTAACCAAAATTCACACTTAGACATCTTGGCAAACAACTGTTCAACTCGCAAAATCTGCAGTACGGTCCTCAAGTGCTCTACATGGTCAGTACGGTTCTTCGAGTAGATAAGAATATCATCGATAAAGATAATGACGAACTCATCTAAATAACGCTGAAAGATACGGTTCATCAAACCCATAAAAACCGCTGGAGCGTTAGTCAAACCGAATGGCATGACTATAAACTCAAAGTGACCATACCTCGTCCTGAATGCGGTCTTAGGAACTTCTTCCTCTCGCACTCTCAACTGGTGATAACCTGACCTCAGATCAATCTTAGAGTAGACAGAAGAACCCTGCAGCTGATCAAAAAGGTCATCTATTCGGGGTAAAGGATACCTGTTCTTAACTGTAGTCTGATTCAATTGGCGGTAGTCGATACAGAGCCGCATAGAACCATCCTTCTTCCGAATAAAAAGCACAGGAGCACCCCAAGGCGATACACTAGGTCTGATGTATCCCTTGGCAATCAAATCCTCAAGCTGCTCCTTCAACTCTCTCAATTCAATAAGTGTCATACGATACGGAGCTTTGGAGATAGGTTGAGTACCTGGCACTAAGTCAATGCTGAATTCGATTTCTCGAATAGGCGGCAATCCAAGAACATCTTCCGGGAATAAATCCGCAAATTCTCTAACCACTGGTAAATCTACCAACGCTGGGCTAGATTTCAGTACATCAACCACATAAACCAAAAATCCTTCTGCACCTCTCTGTAACAAATGAGTCATAGATAACACTGAAATCAAAGGAATTCTAGATCGAGAACCCTTACCAAAGAATTTCCACTCGTCTGCCATTTCAGGTCTGAACCTGACAACCTTCAGAAAACAATCAACTGTTGCCCTGTACTTGGTCAAAGCATCTATACCGACAATACAATCAAAATCTGACAAACCAAGCACAATACAGTCGAATTCTAACAAATTCCCCTCAAAACAAAGTTCACAGTTCCTGACTAGTCTGACAGAAAAAATTCCTCCACCCAAAGGTGAAGTAACAGCTACTACTATAGGCAACAATTCAGTTGGCAAAGCATGCAATAACACAAATTTCTCAGAGATAAAGGAATGGGAAGCACCTGTATCTATCAAGACATGAGCAGAATAATCGAAAATCGAACAGTTACCTGCTATAACATCGTCAGGTGCTGCTTGAGCCTGATCCTCTGTCAGAGCAAAGACTCGTGCTTACTGTCTCGGAGGCTGATTTGCACTGGTACTACCTCCCTGTCTGTTCTGCTGCTGCTGAGGTTGGAAGGAGTGCACTGCAGACGACTGCCTCTTCGGCTGAACTGCAGGTCTAGACGAACTCCCATTCTGAGCTCTATCTCTGTTACGTTGAGGGCACACCTTAGAGAAGTGTCCCGGTTGCTGACATGTGTTACAATTACCAAAGACTCCCACACACTGATCCGGTGAGTGCCTTCCTCCACACTTGCTGCAGTACAAGGTTGATGATCCAGAACTCTGCCCTGAACCAAACTGTTTGGAGCCACTGGAACTAGAAGAACTGTTCCCCTGTCTTTTGAACTGTTTACCTCTTGCTTTGTACTGATCCTTTCTGTTTCCCCCACTGTTACCACCTTCATACCTCTGCTGCTGGTTCTGATGCTGAGGTGGCTGATTCTGATACTGAGATGGTTGGTTCTGATACTGCCTCTGCTGCTGAGGTGCCACCTGATTACCTCTTTGCCTCCACAAGCCTGCTTCTGCTCCCTTTGCGTGATTCATGGCATCCGCAAAGTTGTCTGGCCTAGCAGTGTTCACCAAAGTGAAGATGTCAGGATTCAAGCCATTAATGAAGTGATCTACCTTAGCTTCTTCATCTCCGGAAATTAGTGGTGCAAAACGCAATAGACTATCAAACTTGGCAACGTACTCTTCGATGTTCAGATTCCCTTATCTCAACTTGGCAAATTCTGCTCCCTTGTCCTTACGGTACGAGATAGGAAAAAAACGCTTATAGAATTCATATTTAAAAAGAGTCCAAGTAACTTCCGTACCTCTATTCTCTATTGCTTTCTTTGTCATGATCAACCAGCTCTTAGCAACCCCACGTAGCTGATGAATGACTAACCTGATTCTGCGGTCATCTGTGTAATCAATGGAATCAAACAGCTGATCAATATCATCCAACCAACTTTCACAGTCAACTGGATTTTCTGAACCCAACAACAACGGCGGATTGAAAGACTGAAACCTCTTCAGCAAGGTTTCCATAGGCTTTGCTGAAGCATCCAACTGATCAACTTCAGTGCTAGCTTGCTCAGTTGCAGAGATAATTGGCGGTGTGTTTCTGTTTATCACTCGACGAGGACCCATCTGATAATCAAAGGTTAGGACACGAGATATCTCAATCGCTACAATCAGTGTCCTTACAACCGCTTGGAATACCGGATATCAGTCGATAACAGAAACAGTTATATCTCAAGTAGATCATGCTTTATAAATTAAATCACATAACCATGTAATTCAATAATTCTCAATAATAAAGCATGCTCGCATGGAATTAAGTACACAGTTAAAATAATTCAAACACATGCGAGGAGCCAATACACACAGACTCGATCTACCCGCTCACTCTAGTTCGACCAAGAATCTTAACGCTTTGATACCACTTAATGTGAGACCTCGATTCCAAACAACTAATCTCGGGATTAAACAACAATAAGGCATACAATAACCAAAGGTTAAAATCAATAAGATTTTTTTTTTTTTTTTGAAAAAGTTGCTCGCTTGATCCTCAAGATCATGCGGATCGAGTGAGGCACTGTTTCAAAAAAAAAAAATCTTATTGCTTTTAACCTTTGGTTATTGTATGCCTTATTGTTGTTTAATCCCGAGATTAGTTGTTTGGAATCGAGGTCTCACACGGTGTGTGCTTGAGGGGCGGCATAAGCAGGCCGAGAGAATCAGTGGAGTGCTGAGGATGCCAAGGAGTAAACTAGAAATTCGGGCACCTCTTAGCCGTGTGGCCAGTGGTACCACACAATTGGCAGCGTCCTAAGTATGGTTTAGGTGCATGAGAGGCGGCTGGAGGTGCTTGCCATGGGTGCCATTAGCTCTGAGGATGAGAATATCGTGGTTGAGGATGGCTATTGGTGCGCTAAGAGCCCTGGTGGGAGCCATAGGACACGATCTTGTAGCTGCGGGAGGCAGGAAATATTGTGGCGGGACTGTTGTAGCAGGCTAGCGAGCAAGGATTTGGGATTCAAAATTAAGCAGCTTCTCATGAAGCTCATCAAAGGTGATCGAAGAATCACGAGCTTGAATGGCAAGAGATAGTTCTTTGTAGTTTTCATCAAGACCATCAAGGATTTTGAGCGTGAGATCTTCGGCGCCCATCGAGACATTCATGAGGGCAAGAGCATCAACGTTGGCTTTGATTCCATGGAGGAATTCATTGATGGTTTTTGCACCTTTCATCGGATGAGAGAGTTGAGCCTTGAGTTTCATAATGCGACCATGGCTAGGGGCGGCATAAGTTTTGGCTAGCGTGGTCCATGCCTGAGAAGATTTGGAGGAAGCAATAAACGGGATGAGAGTCGGCAAGAGTGCTCCAATGATGGAATTGAGCAGAAGATGGTCTTGCCGAATCCATAACAAATAATCTGGGTTTGGTTACAATGGCATCATTTTGGGTGATCGTGGAAGGAGGATAAGGTTTCGAGCCATCAACGAAGCCCAACAAATCATAACCAATCAAGAGTGAGTAAAATTGGAGGCGCCAAGCGGAATAATTTGTTGATATAAGTTTGAGTGGGTCTTGTGCACTGATGTTAAAATAAATGAGAGAAGAGGCCGAAGGGATGGAGGTGGTGGTTATGGCAGAGGCCATTTCTTGAAGCTTTGGAGAAGACGTTAGTCAAAAGGCAACTGATACCATATAATAATGGAGAATAAAAGTGATACTTTATTTTTTGGGACGACCCGAGTTCTAATCTCTCAATAATCAAATCATCAAAAAGAATAAACAAGAATCAATGTCTAAACAAAATTAAAAAAAAATTTAAAATGGGAGCACCTCGCTCGATCGGTAAAAAGTTACCGATCGAGCGAGCACTTTGCTCAAACTCTCGGTTGCAACTTATGTTGGCCTCGCTCGATCCGCATAATATCACCGATTAAGCGAGCCCAACATATTCATGGTTCTGTTCCTGATTTCAAAGCCTCGCTCGATCGGTAAGAATTGCCCGATCGAGCGAGCACAGGTTCAGAAGGAGAACTGAAACTGCATTTTGCTGTCAAACTAAGATCATTCAAGTATTTTCATCTAGCTTCAAGTCACACATGATCTAATCAAAATCAACAACTAACATGCATTCTAACATGATAGATTTAGATCATAATAAAGCCTTAAAATCATCTCAAGATAGGCTAACATATCAAACAAGAATCATTGTTATAGAAAAGGCATAAAGCTACAACATCATGTTGTCTCTAGGATTTATACATCATCTAAAATCCTATATACATCAACAAGACAACATCTTATTAAACAACAAGTCTTGGTACAAGTAGCTATAACATGTTCATGTGTTTGGACTCAACACTATCATTGACAGCTCTATAAACCATCTAAACTCGGATCATCACGCTATTCCTCTCCTCCCTTGTTCTTCATGTTCGCTTTTGCCCGGTTCCACTCCCGCCTATTGCCATGACACATACAACAAAACAATAGCCGGATAACTCCGGTGAGAAATAGATTTCCCAGTAAAAGCAACTAAACATGCATACAAACATATATCAAGATCATGATATAAAGAACATAACTTCAATGCATGTTTTAAAACAAGGTTCATCTCTTCATTCGTCGGTTGGGATCCCGAGAAGTAGATATCATAACTAATCCACCGACTCTTCCGATCGAGGTGGGGCTACTTATCTCACTTCTCTAGACTTTGAAGCCATTATATATGTAAATCAGACGCTAGGCTAAACAACCACCCAGGCCATACATATACAATCCCTCAAATCGTCTATTCGAACATTTTCGTTCATTTCAAAATCAAGGAACAAGTCTTCAAGATGAATTCAATAACTATCAATCAAACCACATTCATTATCATCAAGACTCATTCAAATATTCATAGAAACATATAAAAGCACATAAGCAAATAAGTATGTGATTTAAGGGAACTCGATACAAACCATCTCGAGTTGTAATCCCAATCAAATAGTAGTCCACTTTTACCTTTCAAATGTGATGTTTAGGATGTCTTTTAGCTTGTACAAATCTGTACAAGTTAACCACCAAACCTATCTCAAAATCTGCTCAAGTTTCCAACCCAAACGTCAAAGCAAAACGCTACCAACCTTGTGCGTTCTTGTATTGATTTCGGAGTCAAGATCAATGAGTTTAAATGCCCTGTTTACACACTGAAATCACAGCATAACAAGCAAGGAATCATCAGCTAATAATTCAGCCACTTCTTAGTCCAAGAACAATAGCAAATCACTTCAAATCATGAGTTCGACGGCATATCGGTATAATTCGGCAATCCCGAACGCAACTATACAATTCTATAATCATATACATCTTTTCATCAGCTGAATATCAATCAAAACCAACATATCAGCAGGTATTAAAGTCGAATCATAGCTGGGAAATCATAAGAACATGATACAACAATCATTTCTCAACCCAACTTCAATAAAACAAGGTATAGAAGCTCATCAACACCAAATCATACACAATTCTGATCTCTGTCCATTTCGAATTCTCAAACCCTGATGAACTAAGATAAAACTTACATCAAATCGAAGGTCTCGTTTCAAGGATTCCAGAACATCTTTCGGAATCGAAATCGGATAACCGAAACTCAAGATATGTCAATTTGAAAATGAAGAATAGGTTTGGAGTTCTTGCACTCGGTTCTTCCTTTTGCCTTTGTTGAGTAATCTGATGGAAATATTGATACTACACGTGAGTCAACTTAACAATAACAAGTGTCTTGCTCATTTTCAGAATTTTGCACTTTAGCCCCTCAAGACTTCAATAATTGCAATTCAGTCCTCAACTTTTCATTTTATTCAATTTCAATCCTAAATAATTTAAGAATATTAGAATTTAAATCAAAACTCCAAATATTCCCAAATTAAATATTATTGGATCAAAATTAAATAATTCCGGGCGTTACAATTCTCCCCCACTAAGACACGATTTCGTCCTCGAAATCTCAAGTAGTATCCACAGATCATATAACAGATATCAGATAACAGAAAACTAAAGGAGACTCACATCAATGAAACATCTTTGGAAATCGTTGCATCATATCTGATTCAGTCTCCCAAGTTGCTTCTTCAACACCATGACGACTCCACTGAACTTTCATAAGTGGAATAGTTTTCGTTCGTAGTTGCTTCTCTTTTCGATCAAGAATCTGAATTGGCTTTTCAAAATAACTCAAAGTCTCGTCGAGTTCAGCCTCATCAGATTGAAGCACATGAGATTCATCAGCAAGATATTTTCGAAGCATCGATACATGAAAGACATCATGTATTTCAGATAAAGATGGAGGAAGAGCTAATCGATAGGCGAGATTGCCTATTTTCTCCAGAATTTCATAAGGATCGATATATCGTGGAGACAATTTCCCTCTCTTGCCAAATCTGACAGTGCCTCTGAATGGAGAAATCTTCAGAAACACCATATCCCCCTGTTCAAACGACAAAGGTCGACGTCGAACATTGGCATATTTCGCTTGTCTATCGTGAGTTGTCTTCATTCTTCTCTGAATAAGCTTCACCTGTTCATTCATATCACGTATCATATCAGGGCCAGTGTCAGGTACTTCAGAGATATCATCCTAGTACAGAGGAGATCGACATTTTCTTCCATATAAAGCTTCAAAAGGAGCCATTCCAATACTCGATTGATAGCTGTTGTTGTACGAGAATTCACAAAGAGATAGTGATTCTTGCCAACTAGTGCCAAAATCAAGCACTACAGCTCTCAACATGTCCTCCAATCTCTGAATAGTACGCTCAGACTGTCCGTCAGTCTGTGGATGATAAGCTGTACTCAAGTGTAACTGAGTACACAAAGCACTCTGTAATGAAAGAGTGGGTTCCCGGTGAGCCAACTTGTGGCTAAGGGCTTTGATGACTCTTTGTATAAACAATCTTTTGTTTAATATAATTTACACTTTTATTAATGGCAATGACTTTATCTTTTTTCATATTGTTATATTGTGATATACTATTGTTGTTTTGATAAAGACCTTGAATATACTATAGTGTATGTAAGATGTGGTAGTACATGGGGATGTCTATCATGAAACACATCTTATAGTCACTGTATATTCTAAATGGTTCCTAGTCGATTGAGCCGTCCGTTAATAAGGATAAGGATCGCTCGAGATTGAGACTAGCATTTGCGATGCCGAGTACCACGTTTCATTGGTATGGAATATAGAGATGTTCAAAGCATGCAAATGGATATTCATACGATGAATGATCGAACTACCCTATCCGGACTTTCCAAGTGGTTATCACTTATCGAGTGGATAAAGTCCGCGGTTTTGGTTGTACACCATTAGTCCTTACTACTTGAAACATCATTGAGACTCTATATGCTAGTACTGTACTTTGACTCGTTTACCGACTCTATTGGGGTCATCAGGTGTCGGGATTGGGTACAGTTACGACACATATAGGAGTCGATGCTTTGTTGTCAAGGATTCACCACATACTTGCTAGTGTGGATATCCTATGCAATCTGAGGAGATATTAGTGTGACGAATCTCTGGCCAGAGTACATGATGTGTTTTAAGAAATGGTTTCTTAGTAGCACATGCGATGTCACTATTTGATCTTCAAGATGTATTGCATAGTTATCGAATCTCGAACGACTCTCGATTTACCAATGTTTGTTGATTCAATCGGGATATATGGATGAAGGGACCGTACTGTACGCTAACCAAAATCTATTGGTTCTTGCAGGCACTATCAGTGATACCTAGGGAATCATGGGGCGATGTTGCTAGGCGCTCTTACCATGATTCGATGGGCAAGTCGGAAATTGTTGTTCCGAGTCACAAGGAGTTGTGAGCCCACGGCTAGCTGTATCCCTGAACCATTGAGGGTCACACAAGTAATGGATTTTTAATCCCCGTTGAGATAGTTAAATTTAAAGAGTTAAATTTAATGAACAAAGAAGTGGGACTTCTTATTTAAGAGTAGAGGAGTAAGATTTCCTAAAATGACATAGGGATGGGCATTTTTGGAAATTACTGAATTCGGATTCAGAAAATTTATCTTGACTCTAAAAGATGCAGAAATGGTTTATGTGAACATTGGTAAAATTGGTTTATCAATCTGAGTCACGATGAATTTTATATTAATTTCTGAACATGCGGGCTTTGCTTGTCAGGCTTGAACTTATGACTAATGGGCCCTAAGCTGTTAGCAGCCCACATTATAAATAAGTTATTGCAGTACCGAAATTACACAACAGAGGTCACAAAATATTTTCGAAAACCCTAGCTGTGTTTTCTCTAAGTGGCCGCCCCCCTCCCTCTCTGCTCAAGAAAATACAGCCTGTGAATTTTGAATTTGCAGTCTGGTTTAACGGATCAAATTCGTTAATTCTCTTCGTAGAAACTTCTGATAGATTTTCTGGTGCAATCTATCAGAGGGATTAAATCTCTATTCGTGGACCTGATTGAAGAACAGTTCGTCCATCAGTTCCTGGGATATACAACAAGAGCAGAGTAATCTGTTGGTGTCCATAATCTCGTTTCGAGATTGGAGGTAAAAATTTAATTGTGATTTAATTTTTACACGCACAATTTAATCGTAAAAGTTTTGATACCTATTATGGAATCGTTCCATATAAAATTTTTAAACTTCCGCTGCACCGGGTATCAATTCTGATTGATCTGATCACCGTTTTCCAACATGTAAGCTATGCCAGAAGTGAGATGTAAATCGAGGATCACGATCTGATACAATAGATTTCGGCACACCATGTAATCTGACAACTTCACGGACATAAATCTCTGCCATCTGATCATGTCTATACGTCATACAATAAGGTATAATGTTGGAGAACGCGGCTTTCAGATCAAACAAGATTGATACCCGGTGCAGCGGAAGTTTAAAATTATTTATTATATGGAACAATTCCATATTGGGTATCAAATCTTTACGATTAAATTACGTGTGTGTAAAAATTAAATAACAATTATAAAATTTTTACCTTTAATCTCGAATCGAGATTTTGGACACCAACAGATTTCTCTGCTCTTGTTATATCTCCCTGGAACCGATGGATGAACTGTTCTTCAATCAGGTCCACGAATAGAGATTTAATCCCTCTGATAGATTGCACTAGAAAATCTATCAGAAGTTTTCTACGAAGAGATTAACGAATTTGATTCGTTAAACCAGACTGTAATTCAAAATCACAGGCTGGATTTTTCTGACCGAGAGAGGGAAGGGGGGGCGGCCACACACGTTAGAAAATTACTTAGGTTTTCGAAAATTGTGACCTATTGTATCTAATTTCTGTACTGCAATAACTTATTTATAATGTAGGCCACTAACAGCTTAGGGCCCATTAGTCATAAGTTCAGGCCCGACAAGCAAAGCCCGCATGTTCAGAAATTAATATAAAATTCATCGTGACTCCGATTGATAAACCGATTTTACCAATGTGCACAGAAACCATTTTTGCACCTTTTAAAGTCAAGATAAATTTTTCTGAATCCGAATTCAGTGATTTCCAAAAATGGCCATCCCTATGTCATTTTAGGAAATCTTACTCCTCTACTCTCAAATAAGAAGTCCAACTTCTTCGTTCATTAAATTTAACTCTTTAAATTGAACTATCTCAACGGGGATTAAAAATCCATTACACTGTGTGACCCTCAATGGTTCAGGGATACAGCTAGCCGTGGGCTCACAACTCCTTGTGACTCGGAACAACAATTTCCGACTTGCCCATCGAATCATGGTATGAGCGCCTAGCAACATCGCCCCATGATTCCCTAGGTATCACTGATAGTGCCTACAAGAACCAGTAGATTTTGGTTAGCGTACAGTACGGTCCCTTCATCCATATATCCCGATCGAATCAACAACCATTGGTATATCGAGAGTCGCTCGAGATTCGATAACTATGCAATGCATCTTGAAGATCAAATAGTGACATCGCATGTGCTACTAAGAAACCATTTCTTAAATCACATCATGTACTCTGGCCAGAGATTCGTCACACTAATATCTCCTCAGATCGCATAGGATATCCACACTCGCAAGTATGTGGTGAATCCTTGACAACAAAGCATCGACTCCTACATGTGTTGTAACTGTACCCAATCCCGACACCTGATGACCCCAATAGAGTCGGTAAACAAGTCAAAGCACAGTACTAGCATATAGAGTCTCAATGATGTCTCAAGTAGTAAGGACTAATGGTGTACAACCAAAACCGCGGACTTTATCCACTCGATAAGTGATAACCACTTGGAAAGTCCGGATAGGGTAGTTCGATCATTCATCATATGAATATCCATTTGCATGATTTGAACATCTCTATGTTCCTTACCAATGAAACGTGGTACTCCGCATCGCAAATGCTAGTCTCAAACTCGAGCGATCCTTATCCTTATTATCGGACGGCTCAATCGACTAGGAACAGTTTAGAATATACAGTGACTATAAGATGTGTTTCATGATAGACATCTCCATGTTCTACCACATCTTACATACACTATAGTATATTCAAGGTCTTTATCAAAACAACAATAGTATATCACAATATAACAATATGAAGAAAGATAAAGTCATTGCCATTAATAAAAGTGTAAATTATATTAAACAAAAGATTGTTTATACAAAGAGTCATCAAAGCCCTTAGCCACAAGTTGGCTCACCGGGCACCCACTCTTTCAATCTCCCACTTGCCCTATAGCCAACTAGTCATACTACGTAGACCCATTGCTTCGCGATGTTTGTCAAATAATGGTCCTGGCAAGGGCTTAGTAAGTGGATCAGCGATATTGTCTGCAGAGGCCACTCTTTCGACAGTAATGTCTCCTCTTTCCACAATCTCCCGGATGATGTGGTATTTCCTCAGTACGTGTTTGGATCTTTGATGAGACCTTGGTTCCTTTGCCTGAGCAACGGCACCCGTGTTGTCACAGTACACCGGGACTGGACCAACAACTTCAGGAATGACGCCCAACTCTTGGACGAAATTCCTCATCCAAACGGCCTCTTTAGCAGCAGCTGATGCTGCAATGTATTCAGCTTCAGTGGTGGAATCCGCTGTGGTGTCCTGCTTGGAACTCTTCCAAGAGACAGCACCGCCATTGAGCATGAACACAAATCCAGAGGTTGACTTCGAGTCATCCACGTCACTTTGGAAGCTAGAGTCGGTATAGCCTTCCAATTTTAGTTCTCTTCCTCCATATACCATGAACATATTCTTAGTCCTTCGTAAGTACTTAAGAATGTCCTTCACGGCTTTCCAATGCATTTGACCGGGATTAGCTTGATATCTGCTCGTGACACTCAGAGCAAATGCTACATCCGGTCTGGTAGATATCATCCCATACATGATACTACCTATGGCTGACGCATATGGTACATGTGTCATTTTCTCTATCTCTTCATCAGTCTTGGGACACATAGACTTGGATAGAGAAACTCCATGACACATGGGTAGATGTCCTCTCTTGGACCCATCCATTGAAAACCGTTTCAATATGGTGTCGATGTAGGTTTATTGAGTGAGTCCTATCATTCTCTTAGATCTATCTCTATAGATCTGTATCCCAAGAATATAGGATGCCTCACCCAAATCCTTCATCGAGAATCTACCTGATAACCATATCTTTGTTGACTGCAACATCCCTACATCATTCCCAATGAGTAGGATGTCATCAACATAAAGTACTAAGAATGTCACAGCATCCTTAACTACTTTCTTGTACACGCATGGTTCCTCCGGATTCTTGATGAAACCAAAATCTTTTATTGTTTCATCAAATTTTTGGTTCCAACTTCTTGATGCTTGTTTTAGACCATAAATTGATCTCTGAAGCTTGCATACCTTATGCTCGCTTCCCATGGATGTGAACCCCTCAGGCTGCTTCATATAGATTTCTTCCTTAATGTCTCCATTAAGAAAAGCAGTCTTCACATCCATTTGCCATATCTCATAGTCATACCATGCAGCTATGGCAATAAGGATTCTTATGGACTTGAACATTGCAACTGGTGAAAAGGTTTCATCATAGTCAACTCCTTGTCTTTGAGTATAACCTTTCGCCACCAATCGCGCCTTGTAGGTCAATACCTTACCATCAGGCCCAAGCTTTCTCTTGTAGATCCATTTACACCCTATTGGAACAATTCCATCGGGAGGATCTACTAAAGACCAAACTTGGTTTTTATGCATCGAATCTATTTCCGACTGCATAGCTTCAAGCCATAAATTTGAATCCGCATCAGAAATTGCTTCCTTGAAGTTTCTTGGATCACATCCAACATCGGGTTCACCTTGATCCCCTTCAAGAAGAAGACCATATCGAATAGGAGGTCTACAAGTCCTTTCGGATCTTCTAGGTATAGGCTAGTCCAGCAATGGTTCCTGAGGTGTAGGATCGTTATTTTGTATTTCGGGTTCTTCTCGAATTTCTTCGAGTTCCATCATCTCGCCTTTCTTATCCAATAAGAACTCCTTCTCCAAGAAGGTGGCATTCCTTGAAACAAACACCTTTGTTTCAGCAGGATAATAGAAATAATATCCGATTGAATTCTTCGGATACCCTACAAAATAACATAAGCTGGATCGACTATCCAACTTATCTCCCACTGTCCGCTTCACGTAAGCAGGACATCCCCAAATCCTCAAGTACGAATACTTAGGAGCTTTGCCATTCCATAACTCGTATGGTGTTTTGTCCACTGCTTTAGTGTGGACGTTGTTCAACAACAATACCGCCGTTTCAAGCGCATAGCCCCAAAACGAAGAAGCTCAGTGAAGCTCATCATGGATCGAACCATGTCCAACAAAGTTCGATTACGACGCTCCGATACACCATTCAGCTGTGGTGTCATAGGAGGAGTCTACTGAGAGAGAATCTCATTCTCTTTCAGATAGTCCAAAAACTCGGTACTCAAGTATTCTCCACCTCGATCCGATCGAAGTGCTTTAATACTTTTACCTAGCTTGTTTTCTACTTCAGGCTTGAATTCTTTGAACTTTTCAAATGCTTCAGACTTATATTTCATTAAATATAAATACCCATACCTTGAATAATCATCAGTAAAGGTAATGAAGTAGGTGTGGCCATATTGAGTCCCAACTCTAAATGGACCACAAACATCTGTATGGATCAAATCCAACAGATTTTGACTACGCTCAGGTTTCCCCTTAAAAGGAGATTTAGTCATTTTTCCTTTTAGGCAGGATTCACAAGTAGATAGAGAGTTAATATCAGACATATCAAACATGCCCTCTCCCACTAGCTTGTTCATCCTCCTTGAGGAAATATGACCTAGCCTAGCGTGCCAAAGGTTTGCCGGGTTTTGGCTATCGATTTTCCTTTTGTTTGTTGTTGCCGGTTTATCAACATAATTTATTGGAACGTCTTTTAGTTTTAAGTTGTATAGATCGTTTTCAAGTTGTCCATTTCCAATTAAACATTCATTCTTGTAAATATTGCAAATCCCATTCACAAAATTGCAAGAATAACCATCTCTATCAAGCATAGAAACAGAAATAATGTTTTTAATTAAATCCGGAACAAATAAAACATCTCTTAAAAGTAACTTAAAACCGTTCTGCAAAATTAAATAAACATCTCCCACGGCTTTTGCTTCAACTCTGGAACCATTTCCGAGCCTCAGCTGGGTCTCACCCATCCTAAGCCTGCGACTTCTTGTCATCACCTGCAAATCATTGCAAATGTGAGATCCACATCCGGTATCCAATACCCAAGAAGTAGTATTAAGTGAAACATTTATTTCAATATAGAACATACCCTTTGCAGTTCGCAACTGCTCTAGATATTCCTTGCAGTTACGCTTCCAATGACCGGGCTTCTTGCAGTAATGGCAAACATCCTTGGATTTTTCCATGTTTGAAGCCTTTGTCTTGTACTTCTTCTCGGGTTCGACTTTCTTGGATGGGGCAGAACGTTTTCTTACCCTTCGTACTTGGCCCCTTCTTAGCAGAAGAAGAAGAGCCCACCAAGAAAGCCGGTTTATCCTTCTTTAATGTGGATTCATATGTCACAAGCATATTGACCATCTCTTCAAGGGAGGCCTCTATCTTGTTCATTTTGAAATTTACCACAAATCCGTCAAACGAAGAAGGAAGAGACAGAAGTAGTAAGTCCACGTTGAGTTCATGCTCCAACACCAAATCAAGGGTTACCAACTTCTGTATGAGCCAAATCACTCGTACCCCATGATCACGGACCGAAGTCCCTTCATGCATGCGACACGTCATTAGCTCCTTTACAGTAGTGAACCTTTCAGCCCTCGATTGAGCCCCAAAAAGTTCCTTGAGTTGAACGTGAATGTCAGCAGGATTCACGGTGTCCTCAAATCGCCTCTGGAGTTCATCAGACATCGAGGCTTGCATATAGCATTTGGTCTTGATATCATGGTCCCACCATGTATCAAGTTTGGCTAACTCCTCCGGACTTACGTCAGCTGGTGCTTCCTTCGGAGGAGATTTCTCTAACACGTAGAGCATCTTCTCCGAAGTCAAGACAATCTTCAACTTACGGAACCATTCCGTATAGTTTGCGCCAGTCAACTTATTTTGTTCGAGGATCGAGAAAAGTGGATTACGCGAATTCATTGTATGAAATACTGAAAAGAAACAGACAAATATCAGTGATTGTTTAAGAAATTTACTAAGACATAAAATAGGCGAAATTTATTTTATGAATCTCACTCCCACTATTTTAACGATTTCACTACCCTCTAGTGAAAACGGGAAACTGTTTTCCTTAGTGAGAACATGGAGTCCAATTGACAAACTTATAGTCCCGAATAATATCAGCCAACCATAATTTTCAAAAGGTAGAGCCCAATTGCTTCCAAAGCAACCTCCACGTTTTTACCTCATGTCCAATAAGGGCCCAATAATATGACGCCGATTATTGTGACATGTCAAGATGACCCATCAATATTAAGTTGTGATGGACGGTCGCCATGTGGATCCCCCAATAATATGAGCCGATCCCATGGGAGTTCCACCCAACTTACAATATGTGTCGATCCAATGTACAGCTTTCCGACGAACGGGCCCCCCCAATAATATGAGCCGGACCGTATCCGCGGGTAGCATCTCATACATTGATCATTGATGGAAGGTAGGAACATTTAAACAAATTTAAATTTCCTTTATTTATCTTGATATCAATTTTAAATCATATTTAAAATGAGGGATTTTTAATTATAAAAATTTGTCTCATCATTTTTAAAATTTTTGTATGCTTGTCGGATTCACACAATTTTGTCTAAAACATGCATACAACTATAATATCACATATTATATAGGATGATCGATTCCATTTCTAATCGACCCGTGGTTGCCAATCACGAGTCTTAGTCCAATCCTAGGTAATATGCAGTATGCAATGCAATCCTATTACATTTGCTTCCAATTTACATTTCTTCTGTCTTTATTGTCTGCTGGGCCCACCTCCATCTTCAAATCTTGATCTCCCACTAAATCTAATGTATTTACAATAAATAACAATGACAAGTAGGGGACACATTTTTAAGGGATGGGAACGGGCCATAAACCAAGCCCACTTTTATTACATATGACATTCATATTGGGCCATAAACCAGGCCCATTAATAAAACCAACAACAATAAAACAAATGTAAATTCCTAACATACACCTACAAAATTGGTCATGGCAATCGATCATCCTTATCCAATAACATTTAATTCAAAATTAATTTATTGGATAACATGCAATGGCATTTTAAATTTAAAAAGATAAAATCATATCTCATACATAAAATCTTATTTTACATATAAAATCATATTTTATCTTTTTATCAAATAAAATCATATTTTATCTATAAAATCCAATTTTATACATAAAATCATATTTTACTCAATATATCCATAAGATCATATCTTATCATCAATTGTACCAAAAATTAATTAATTTCAAAATTCAATTAAAGGATAAAATATTAAAATTTTCCAAAAATTCAAATTTATCCAAAAATCAATTTTAAAATTTTCGGACTCGAACTATTCGATCCGACGCCTCGTGGACCAATCAAAACAACTTTCGATCGGACCAAAAATAGAATTTTAACATATTAAAATTTAATTTAAAAAATTAAAAATAATTTTTCCCGCGGGCCGCCCGGGACGTTCCCGGGCCGGGCATCCCGGCTGCCCCTAGGGCAGCGACGATCGCTGCCCTGGGCAGCGATCACATCGCTGCCCGTGGGCAGCGCCGTGCGCTGCCCCTCCAATCGCTGCCCGGGTTTTTGCCCGAAAAAATATTTTTATTTTTAAAATATTTATTTTGTTTCAAAAACCGAGGCCTAAAAAGTTTTGTACAATCGATTAATTTAATCGCTTGATCTGAGCAACCTGGCTCTGATACCACTGTTGGAGAACGCGGCTTTTAGATCAAACAAGATTGATACCCGGTGCAGCGGAAGTTTAAAATTATTTATTATATGGAACAATTCCATATTGGGTATCAAATCTTTACGATTAAATTACGTGTGTGTAAAAATTAAATAACAATTATAAAATTTTTACCTTTAATCTCGAATCGAGATTTTGGACACCAACAGATTTCTCTGCTCTTGTTGTATCTCCCTGGAACCGATGGATGAACTGTTCTTCAATCAGGTCCACGAATAGAGATTTAATCCCTCTGATAGATTGCACTAGAAAATCTATCAGAAGTTTTCTACGAAGAGATTAACGAATTTGATTCGTTAAACCAGACTGTAATTCAAAATCACAGGCTGGATTTTTCTGACCGAGAGAGGGAAGGGGGGGGCGGCCACACACGTTAGAAAATTACTTAGGTTTTCGAAAATTGTGACCTATTGTATCTAATTTCTGTACTGCAATAACTTATTTATAATGTAGGCCACTAACAGCTTAGGGCCCATTAGTCATAAGTTCAGGCCCGACAAGCAAAGCCCGCATGTTCAGAAATTAATATAAAATTCATCGTGACTCCGATTGATAAACCGATTTTACCAATGTGCACAGAAACCATTTCTGCACCTTTTAAAGTCAAGATAAATTTTTCTGAATCCGAATTCAGTGATTTCCAAAAATGGCCATCCCTATGTCATTTTAGGAAATCTTACTCCTCTACTCTCAAATAAGAAGTCCAACTTCTTCGTTCATTAAATTTAACTCTTTTAATTTAACTATCTCAACGGGGATTAAAAATCCATTACACTGTGTGACCCTCAATGGTTCAGGAATACAGCTAGCCGTGGGCTCACAACTCCTTGTGACTCGGAACAACAATTTCCGACTTGCCCATCGAATCATGGTATGAGCGCCTAGCAACATCGCCCCATGATTCCCTAGGTATCACTGATAGTGCCTACAAGAACCAGTAGATTTTGGTTAGCGTACAGTACGGTCCCTTCATCCATATATCCCGATCGAATCAACAACCATTGGTATATCAAGAGTCGCTCGAGATTCGATAACTATGCAATGCATCTTGAAGATCAAATAGTGACATCGCATGTGCTACTAAGAAACCATTTCTTAAATCACATCATGTACTCTGGCCAGAGATTCGTCACACTAATATCTCCTCAGATCGCATAGGATATCCACACTCGCAAGTATGTGGTGAATCCTTGACAACAAAGCATCGACTCCTACATGTGTTGTAACTGTACCCAATCCCGACACCTGATGACCCCAATAGAGTCGGTAAACAAGTCAAAGCACAGTACTAGCATATAGAGTCTCAATGATGTCTCAAGTAGTAAGGACTAATGGTGTACAACCAAAACCGCGGACTTTATCCACTCGATAAGTGATAACCACTTGGAAAGTCCGGATAGGGTAGTTCGATCATTCATCATATGAATATCCATTTGCATGCTTTGAACATCTCTATGTTCCTTACCAATGAAACGTGGTACTCCGCATCGCAAATGCTAGTCTCAAACTTGAGCGATCCTTATCCTTATTATCGGACGGCTCAATCGACTAGGAACAGTTTAGAATATACAGTGACTATAAGATGTGTTTCATGATAGACATCTCCATGTTCTACCACATCTTACATACACTATAGTATATTCAAGGTCTTTATCAAAACAACAATAGTATATCACAATATAACAATATGAAGAAAGATAAAGTCATTGCCATTAATAAAAGTGTAAATTATATTAAACAAAAGATTGTTTATACAAAGAGTCATCAAAGCCCTTAGCCACAAGTTGGCTCACCGGGCACCCACTCTTTCATATAAAACATGCTGATTTCGTCAATCTATCAATAATCACCCAGATAGCATCGTAACCTCTAGAAGATCGAGGTAATCTCGTCACAAAGTCCATGGAAATATGATCCCATTTCCATTCAGGCACTGATAAACTCTGTAACAAACCAGGCGGTTTCTTCCTTTCAGCCTTCACTTGTTGGCAATTAAGACATCGAGACACAAAATCAGTGATATCGGACTTCATTGGTTTCCACCAGTATCGAGTCTTCAAATCGTTATACATCTTCCTACCTCCAGGATGAATACTATAACGACTACAATGCGCCTCTTTCAGTATTTGTTGTCGCACATCAGAAATATCAGGCACTACAAGGCGATTGTGAACGTAAAGAAGATCATCTCGAACCCAGTATTCAGATACATGCCCTGATCGGACTTTCTCAATCGAGTTCTGCACATTCTGATCATTTTTCTGAGCATCTCTAATTCGCAACCACAATGTTGGTTCAACTTGAATTTGATAAAGTCGCAGAGGCTGATAATTCGTATCAAATACTAATCCAGATAGACAACAGTTTTCAATCAAATTCGATACACCAATCGTCGATAAGGATAAGGAACATACCTTTCGACTCAATGCATCAGCTGCTGCATTCGATTTCCCCGGATAGTACTTAATTTCACAATCAAAATCTTTCAGCAAATCAAGCCATCGTCGCTGTCTCATATTCAATTCTGACTGTGAAAACAGATATTTCAGACTCTTGTGATCAGAATAGATCTCAAACTGCTCCCATACAGATAATGTCGCCAAATCTTCAAAGCAAATACAATGGCGGCCAATTCAAGATCATGAATCGGATATCTGGTTTCATGAGGCTTCAGCTGTCGTGAGGCATAAGCAATCACATGCCCTCGCTGCATCAATACACATCCCACACCTCGATGAGATGCATCACAATAAACAGTGAAACCACCAGTACCTGAAGGAATCGTCAAGACTGGTGCACTGGTCAGTCGCTTCTTCAACTCAATAAAACTGGATTCACAAGCTTCAGACCATATAAAAGGAGCATTCTTCTGAGTCAACTGAGTAATCGGCTTCGCAATACTGGAAAAATCTTTAATGAATCGACGATAATGCCCAGCCAAACCCATGAAACTACGTATCTCAGGAACAGATGTTGGTCTTGACCAACTGATCACTGCCTCGACTTTACTTGGATCAACAGCTATACCATTTTCGGATATAATATGTCCAAGAAAAACAACCTGTTTCAGCCAAAACTCACATTTCGACAGTTTAGCATACAGTTTCTCAGATCTCAGAGTCTTCAACACAGTTCTCAAATGCTCCGAATGATCAATCAAATTCTTCGAATATATCAGAATATCATCAATAAAAATAATAACAAATTCATCGAGATATTTCTGAAACACACGGTTCATTAAAGCCATAAACACAGCTGGAGCATTCGTCAGACCAAATGGCATAACTATAAACTCATAATGTCCATACCTGGTTCTGAAAGCGGTTTTCGGAATATCAGAATCCCTAACTCTCAGCTGATGGTATCCAGATCTCAGATCGATCTTGGAATACACAGAAGAACCCTGCAACTGGTCAAATAAATCATCAATACGAGGAAAAGGGTATTTGTTCTTTACCGTTGCCTTGTTCAGTTGCCGGTAGTTGATGCACAATCTCATTGAACCGTCTTTCTTTCTAACAAACAATACTGGAGCTCCCCAAGGAGAAACACTGGGTCGAATGTATCCCTTAGCCAGTAAATCTTCCAACTGCTCTTTCAAATCTTTCAATTCAACTGGTGCCATTCGATAAGGTGCTTTCGAAATCGGTGCAGTTCCTGGCATCAGTTCGATGTTGAAATCAATCTCACGATACGGAGGTAATCCTGGAATCTCATCAGGAAAAACGTTCGCAAATTCACTAACCACTGGCAAATCAGCCAGGTTCGGGCTAGCTTTCAAAACATCAACTGCATAAACAATAAATCCCTCCGCTCCTTTCTGCAAAAGTCGGGTCATGGATAATACAGAAATCAGAGGAATCTTAGCACGTGAACCCTTACCATAGAATTTCCATTCTCCAGCCATCTCGGGTCTGAATCTCACTACCTTCTGAAAACAATCGACGGTAGCTCTGTACTTGTTTAGCATATCAATCCCAATAATGCAGTCAAAATCAGACAAACTAAGTACAAAAAAATCTATCTCGATCTCATTACCATCATACTGTAGCAAACAATTTTTAACTGTCTGAATTGATATAAGACCTTTCCCCAAAGGAGAAGAAACAAATACTACAACAGGTAATGTTTCGACAGGCAAAGCATGCAATGAAGCAAATCGTGCAGAGATAAACGTATGGGATGCACCTGTATCAATCAATACATATGCAGGATAACCATAAAGAGAACAGTTACCTGCAATCACGTCATCTGGTGCTCCCTGTGCCTGTTCCTCTGTCAATGCAAAGACATGAGCCTGCTGTCTCTGGGGATGACTGCCTATCTGACTTCCTCCTGGTCGAGTCTGTTGCTGTGGATGTGCGGGTTGGAAGGAATGAACAGAAGAGGCTTGCCTTCCAGGTTGAGCCACTGATCGTGATGACTCTACACCTCGTGCTTGTCCAGCACCTCTCTGAGGACACACCCTCGCAAAATGACCAGTCTGCTGGCATATATGGCACCTCCCAGATACACCTCGGCACTGATCGGTTGGATGACCTCCACCACAACTGTTACAAAACACTCCTGACTTCTGTTTCGTGCCACTGGAACTCAAAGAACTGCTCCCAGACTTCTTAAACTGTTTTCCCCGAGCTTGCAAATATCCTTTCTTACCACTGCTGCTGCCACCACTTTCAAATCGAGAAGATTGTTGCGGAATTGGAGCTGAAGGTTGTGTCTGTCTCGGAGGCTGGGCAACATACGAAGCTCCTCGCTGCTGTATCAAGCCAGCTTCCGCTCCTTTGGCACTGTTCAAGGCATCATCAAAATTATTTGGTTGCCTTGTGTTCACCAAAGTAAAGACATCCGGACTCAGTCCATTAATGAACTGATCAGCCATAGCCTCGTCACTATCAGCAACGTGTGGAGCAAAACTTAGCAATGTAGAGAATTTAGCAACATAGTCTTCAATATTCAAGTTTCCCTACTTCAGATTAGCAAACTCAGCGCCCTTGTCCTTACGATAAGACACCGGAAATAAGCGTTGGTAGAACTCAATTTTGAAGACATTCCAAGTCAGTACAGTTCCTCGACGCTCCAGAGCTTTCTTGGTCATGGACCACCAGCTCTTTGCAACCTCATGCAACTGATGTCCAATGAGTCTGACTCTTCTTTCATCACCGTAGTCAAGTGAATCAAACAACATTTCCATGTCATCAAGCCATCCTTCACATTCAACTGCATTTTCAGTACCTTTCAAAGTAGGCGGATGGTATGATTGAAAACGTTTGAGCAGTGTTTCCATCGGAGTAGCAGTCATGTCTGTCATGTCTCGAGAAGTACTTCCCTGTTCGTTACTCGGGATTGTAGCTTGAGGCACAATCGGTGTTACCACTGTCTGTTCTGGCAGATGTATAGGAACTGTCTGTTCTGGCATCGGAGTAGGAGCCCGTGGTCTAAGAGGAGGTCGTCCTGGTCTTCGAGACATATCTGATTATCAAAATGGTTAGGATACCAAATCATCAAATCTATCTCAGTACTCCTCTGATCATCTTACCTCTGATCAAGCGGTTCTGATTCAGGTGTAAAATAAATAATCGAAGTATTCAAACACGACATGCTTCCAATCAATTCCGATAATCAGGTAGCATGTCATAATTTACAGAACACATGCCTCTAATCATTCCAGATATTCCAGTAAGCATGCGTCTTTAATCATCGTAAATCATACTTTCAAATAAAAGAAATACAATAAAATGTAATCAAATACTGGAAAGTAAATCATGCTAACAATTACAACATGTAATTTAATCGCGTAATTAAATCATAGCATGAATCCATAAATAAGTAAGGCAGACGACTCGATCTACCCCACTCACTGTCTATCTAAGTCCAGAATTTTCTTGCTCTGATACCACCTGTTGGGATGACCCGAGGTCTAATCTCTCAATAATCAAATCATCAAAAAGAATAGACAAGAATCAATGTCTAAACAAAATAAAAAAAAATAAAAAATTTAAATGGGAGCACCTCGCTCGATCGGTAAAAAGTTACCGATCGAGCGAGCACTTTGCTCAAACTCTCGGTTGCAACTTATGTTGGCCTCGCTCGATCCGCAGAATATCACCGATCGAGCAAGCCCAACATATTCATGGTTCTGTTCCTGATTTCAAAGCCTCGCTCGATCGGTAAGAATTGCCCGATCGAGCGAGCACAAGTTCAGAAGCAGAACAGAAAATGCATTTTGCTGTCAAACTAAGATCATTCAAGTATTTTCATCTAGCTTCAAGTCACACATGATCTAATCAAAATCAACAACTAACATGCATTCTAACATGATAGATTTAGATCATAATAAAGCCTTAAAATCATCTCAAGATAGGCTAACATATCAAACAAGAATCATTGTTATAGAAAAGGCATAAAGCTACAACATCATGTTGTCTCTAGGATTTATACATCATCTAAAATCCTATATACATCAACAAGACAACATCTTATTAAACAACAAGTCTTGGTACAAGTAGCTATAACATGTTCATGTGTTTGGACTCAACACTATCATTGACAGCTCTATAAACCATCTAAACTCGGATCATCACGCTATTCCTCTCCTCCCTTGTTCTTCATGTTCGCTTTTGCCCGGTTCCACTCCCGCCTATTACCATGACACATACAACAAAACAATAGCCGGATAACTCCGGTGAGAAATAGATTTCCCAGTAAAAGCAACTAAACATGCATACAAACATATATCAAGATCATGATATAAAGAACATAACTTCAATGCATGTTTTAAAACAAGGTTCATCTCTTCATTCGTCGGTTGGGATCCCGAGAAGTAGATATCATAACTAATCCACCGACTCTCCCGATCGAGGTGGGGCTACTTATCTCACTTCTCTAGACTTTGAAGCCATTATATATGTAAATCAGACGCTAGGCTAAACAACCACCCAGGCCATACATATACAATCCCTCAAATCGTCTATTCGAACGTTTCCGTTCATTTCAAAATCAAGGAACAAGTCTTCAAGATGAATGCAATAACTATCAATCAAACCACATTCATTATCATCAAGACTCATTCAAATATTCATAGAAACATATAAAAGCACATAAGCAAATAAGTATGTGATTTAAGGGAACTCGATACAAACCATCTCGAGTTGTAATCCCAATCAAATAGTAGTCCACTTTTACCTTTAAAATGTGATGTTTAGGATGTCTTTTAGCTTGTCCAAATCTGTACAAGTTAACCACCAAACCTATCTCAAAATCTGCTCAAGTTTCCAACCCAAACATCAAAGCAAAACGCTACCAACCTTGTGCGTTCTTGTATTGATTTCGGAGTCAAGATCAATGAGTTGAAATGCCCTGTTTACATACTGAAATCACAGCATAACAAGCAAGGAATCATCAGCTAATAATTCAGCCACTTCTTAGTCCAAGAACAATAGCAAATCACTTCAAATCATGAGTTCGATGGCATATCGGTATAATTCGGCAATCCCGAATGCAACTATACAATTCTATAATCATATACATCTTTTCATCAGCTGAATATCAATCAAAACCAACATATCAGCAGGTATAAAAGTCAAATCATAGCTGGGAAATCATAAGAACATGATACAACAATCATTTCTCAACCCAACTTCAATAAAACAAGGTATAGAAGCTCATCAACACCAAATCATATACAATTCTGATCTCTGTCCATTTCGAATTCTCAAACCCTGATGAACTAAGATAAAACTTACATCAAATCGAAGGTCTCGTTGCAAGGATTCCAGAACATCTTTCGGAATCGAGATCGGATAACCGAAACTCAAGATATGTCAATTTGAAAATGAAGAATAGGTTTGGAGTTCTTGCACTCGGTTCTTCCTTTTGCCTTTGCTGAGTAATCTGATGGAAATATTGATACTACACGTGAACAACTTAACAATAACAAGTGTCTTGCTCATTTTCAGAATTTTGCACTTTAGCCCCTCAAGACTTCAATAATTGCAATTCAGTCCTCAACTTCTCATTTTATTCAATTTCAATCCTAAATAATTTAAGAATATTAGAATTTAAATCAAAACTCCAAATATTCCCAAATTAAATATTTTTGGATCAAAATTAAATAATTTTGGGCGTTACATTATTACTCAACTTGTGCAGAATTATATACAAGTTTAAGCATCTAAATAAGCTAAAGATACATACAAATAATTGCCTAATAGATACAACAATGTACAAGGTAAACAAATCAATGAGAATAAAATATTTATATTGGTAGATATGCTAACAATAATCTGAAAATTTGTTTACTTTTTACGTAAAGATCATATATTTTTATCAATTTCTATGTTTTTCAATATAAATTTATCATTGATTCAAAATTTCACAAATTACCTAACAATCTTACCAATTAAAGCCTATTCAAAATTTTGATTGTTCTAAAATTGGAACAAAATTCATCAGAAATATCACACCATATTACAAATGTCAACTCATACACGATGAGTACAAATAAAAGAGTAAGTTTGAAGCAAAAAACATAATCATTTAACCTTATCTCAAGTAATAAAGCAATATCAAGTCTCATTAATTAAATAAAAATCACAAGAGTTCTACAATTAACTTTTCTTTGGAATTTTGGTTGATACAAAAATTAGAACAAATGAATCAAAAATATCACGCCACATCACAAATATCATTCCGATCCATAAGAAATAAATCCACGATAAGTATAAATAAAGAATTAGTTTGAAACAAACGACTTGATCATTTAACTCAAAAGGCATGATTCCAAGGTGGAAGTGGACTACACAAGGCATTGTGGTAACCAAAAGAATAACGATGCATCTGATTCAGAAAGCTAACACAATTTACTAAATTTTAAATTCAATCTATACAATAATTGAAAAATAAAATTAACACCAGAAAAATCTTCGATGAAATTTAAAGTCAAGAGCCTTTTCGCCAAATAACTCTGAACTTGATATCGGCACTGATAGATTCATGAGCGTATAAAAAATAAAGTGAAATGTGTTGAGAAAAAATCATGAAAATTTCTTGGTGTAAAATTTCGTCAAACCGTCCGCGGTAAGTTTTATCCAATCCATTTGGTTGACTATGAAGCAAGGATGCGAAAACTTGACCTCCAATTATCGTCTCTTTTAAAACACAAGACGATTAATAAAAAGAACAATGATTAATAAGGTACTACCACACAATTGACATCTCCAAAATTAACACAACACCAAGAATCGAAAAATGAGCACATAAAAAGTTTGAAAAGACAAGGAATTCCAATTTACCTTAAAACGAATAGAAATTTTCAACGCATAATGATTTCAGAATGACTTGTGAAACTGAAACAAAGAATCCGAAAATGAGCACATAGCCAACGTGAAAATGGAAAGGAATTCCAAATTTCCTTGAAATGAATAGAAATCTTTACTGTGACGGTTTCCGAATGTCTTGTGAAACTGATGGAATGTGAACATCTCGGTGGTTGCGAAATGAGGAGACTGAAATGAATGAAAGAGATAAGACCTCGTTCAACGGGATGAATCTGATGTGAACCTGATGATATGATAAAAATCCTATCATATCTTTATTTATATTTTAGAGATATATCATAATATTACATGGATATGCATAAATCTAGTTGTATTATACATTACAATTCTACATGGACTCAGACTCTCTTCCTATAAATAAGGAATCTCTAACCCTTATTAGGACAGGTTGTATCGTTTTCATACGCCTCCCATATACTTCTTTTACACATCTTATTTATGTCTTTTTTCTTCATCATTCACTCTCACTTTTACATTCACACACTCATATTCTCTTGTTTTCGCATTCATCATACTCTCTACCTTCAAGACACTGACTTAGGCATCGGAGGGGTCACGCCGAAAATATCTTCGGCACCCCCCCTGACCTAGTTGTTGCTCGTGCAGAATACACTGGTGCTCGACCCGACCTGCTTCATAAAGGAGTTGTAGGATCCATTCTACCAGACCAAACCCAAGGTAAAATTCCGACATCATCAATTGGAGCCGTCTATGGGAATTTGAAAACAAATTGGGTTAAGATGGTGAGTACAATAAAAGAGAAGAAGAAACAAATTTGGGATTCTCGCATGGCTTGTGCATCAGAAACTTGCGAAAATCATTGAAATTAATTGAACCGTCGGATCGGGTTCAAATTTTGTATACATATTCATTAATATGTTTTCTAGGATCTGAATGGTGAAGATTGTGATTGGTTGCTAGTAGAATCAGATCTAGACCGCCAAACAGACGCTTCTTGCTCGCACAGATTCTATGTGTTCTTCGCATGACTTGCGTATCTTAATATTAAAAAAATCATATAAATTAATTGAACCGTTGGATCGGGTTAAAATTTTGTATGCATATTAATAAACATGTTATTAGAGATATGAACGGTCAGGATTGTTATTTGTGACTTGTAGAATCAGATCTAGACCGCCAAACAGACATTGCTTGCTCGCACAGCTTCTATGTGTTCTTCGCAGTGCTTGCATATAAGAATTTTGCAAAAATCATAGGAATTAATTGAACCGTCGGATCGAGTTCAAATTCGGTATGTCTATTAATGATCATGTTATCAAGTATCTGAATGGTAAAGATCTTTTACTGAGTTTTGAGTCTTGGGTAAAGGTGGCTTAGACCGCCGAGATGCAACATAATCTGCTCGCATAATTTTTGAGGCGTGTTCTTGAAAAAATCATTCCGAATAATATAACCATTGAAAAATTATTTGAAATTTTTATCATGAGTTCTGAACATCTTGATACACATTCTGGACAGTGGAAATCAATTTTGTCTTGCTACATCAAGTCGATTCTTTGGTCAAAGAATAAAAGATGTTATCTTATAATACATCCAAAAACATGTCATCAACAACACATTAACGAGATAAGTATTTCAATTATCTTTATGTTGGAATTAAATTATTAAATTATTATTTTTGAAATTTATTATCATTTTTTAAATAATATTCTTAGGAATTTCCTACTATCAAAATTATATGTTTGTCTTCTTGAGATCAGATTTGTTGGACTTCTATTGTCTTGTATTTTTTGTTTGGGTTTTTTTACAGATATCGGGCATGCAATCTCGCTGCAAGGCCTTATTATATCACATCGGGCATGCAATATCGTTGTAAGGCCCAATTATATCACATCGGACATGCAATCCCGCTATAAGTCCCAATTATATCACATCGGGCGTGCAACTCGCTGTAAAGCCCAATTATATCATATCGGGCGTGCAATATCGTTGTAAGACCCTTTTTTACGTCATTATGCATACAATCTAGCAATAAGGCCCAATCTGTGGTTCAATACTTCAAAAATCCCAGGCAGGTCTGACACTCAATGTAGTAGCCCGATTTCATTTTACAAGATTAAGTGATTTTAAACATGTTAGAAAATGACATATATTTTTAAAAGTGTCAAAACATGTTTAAGGAGTCCTTATTTGGTGAAAATAAGTGAAAAATCAGATCCGTAACGTTTGAAAATGGTAGGGTAGGTCCCGGGGGGGTCCAAAAATGACTTCGGAAGGACCCAAACAGTTCGGAGCACATGGACCAGTTCGGGCCCTCCGAACCCGAGTTCGGATCGTTCGAACTCAGCAGAGCCCAGGTGTCTAAAAGGCTCGGACAAGTGGCAGTTCGGACCGTCCGAACTCCGCCTATAAATAGGCCCTCCAAATTTCAGATTTTTTCATACCAATTCAGATTTATCTCTCGATCTTTAGTGTATTCTAGGGGTTTTGGGGTGTTTCCAGCCTTCCTAGGCTTGGTCCGGAGTTTGGCCAGGTGCTCCGGGGTTGCGGCGGAGCGGTGCCAAAGTTCTGGGGCAGTCATCATCAGCGGGCTGACGACGGACGCAGGTATAGCTCTGGCTCCTTATAGTAAATAGGGAGTATTCTATAGCGTAGTTAAGGCTTTTAGAATAAGATTATAATGCATGAGTACTTTGAATTGTAGTGCAGATTATAGGCTTGGACATAGTGCTGGTCTAGCTTGCCTAGTTTATGAGGTACGGAAGTATTATTCAAGATATCCAGATTGAGTATGCATGTATTATGTGTTTGCATGGATTATGTGATTGCATGTTTTATATGCCTTTATATACAGCATGTCATGACTGTATGTTGCATACATGAGCATATTGAGCCTTTATCTTAGAGGTATCGTGTAGTAGGGCGCTTACCCTATGCGTTTGTGTGGATGGTTGGATACGTAAGTCTTGTGATAGGTCACCTTTACGGTTGGACACTTGTACTAGTATCAGGTCACCATTATCTACTGGGTATATGAGCCACCTCCTGATGCGACGGCTCAGCGTGCTATATACTCTGGGCCCAGTCTATGAGCTAGTTTCTTGACCTGAGAGTCTTGGTACCTTGTACACTTGCATACATGCACACATAACACCGTATACTCATACTCTCGTACTGAGCTTATCATGCTCACGTCCCGTACTTTGTTGTATCTGGACACCCTATTCCATGGGGCAGGTCTGCGGTTGGACGATGCGGGTGGTTCCAGGAGAGCTTAGGCGATGGAGGACCAGCAGGGTTATTGTCTAGGCTTTTGTTTTCTGATGTATTTGGGTTAATACACTGGTTTATTTTGATATGGTTGTAAACAATATTTTATTGTTGTTTAAGTTTTCCGCTATTTAAATTATGATTTATTTAATTAAGTTAAATGCATGCTTAAGCTTTTGATTAGTAGTTGATCACGGTGCGGGTCACTACATTTATGATATCAGAGCATGCATAGTAATCTTAGGATTTAGATTGCTGGAATTGGGTTTAACCTTTGATCATCGTGTAGATGGTGGATCATGGTGACGAGAGTAGTCACGGCAGCATAGGTGGATGCGGGGGTGATCAGGACGATCGAGAGCATCGTCGGGGCCTTCATCACCATCGCCATGATGATCGCAGGTGTTTCAGCATGCATAGGTTTATGCAGATGGGTCCGAAATCCTTGGTCGGAGGAGAGTCACCGGAGGATGCGGGGAACTGGATACGACGTATGGAAGTTTGTTTTCGGGAGTTCCGATGCACTGAGGAGCAGCGGATGGAGACTCTTGATTTCCTAGTCGAAGGACGAGCTCGGAAGTGGTGGGATTCTACTTCTGCGCCTTTTATTGCAGCCCGAGGAGTTGCTACCTGGGATGAGTTCCGCACGGCTTTCCATAAGCTATATTTTCCTCTTGCTCTCTGACAAGCGAAGGCAAGCAAGTTGTTGGGTTTGCGTCAGGGATCAATGTCGATTGAAGAGTACCAATTGAAGTTCTTTGAGTTGCTGTCTTATTGCCCCCAGATTTCCGATAGCTCGGAGGCAAAGTATAATTTGTTCCTTCAGGGCCTTAATCCGGAGATTCATGACCGAATTGTTGTGGGAGATGACATGACTTACGAGGGATTAGTGAGTCGATGTCACCAGGAAGAGGACAACATCCGCCGTAACAGATCCTTCTACTCATCTAGACCCGCGAGTTCTTTGGGTCCCCGTGCTCAGTCATTCAAGAAGTCTGGTTCTACTTCTTCTTCCTCAGGATCCGGAGATGTGATGCGTTTCGGCAGAAAGAATCAAGGTCCTTGTAAGCATTCTGGTGGGAATCATCCTGCCAACAGGTGCCGGAAGGTTTCAGGGACGTGCTTTCGATGCGGAGAGATTGGCCACCTAAAGAAAGATTGTCCACAGGCCGGGGGAGCTGGTTCTGGCTTAGGTTTTGGTTCTCAGGCTTCAGTGCAGCAGAGGCCACAGGGACAGTCGACAGGGAGTTCTAATTTGAAACCTCGTACTTCCAGCCAAGTGTTTTCCTTGAGGCATGATCAGGCCGTGGATGAGAATGAGAAAGTTATAGCGGGTACGTTCTTGTTATTTGATATACCTGCTTTTGCACTCATTGACACTGGTGCATCTCATTCTTTCATATCTGCACGTTTTGTTTAGAGATATAAGTTGCCATACATTTCACTAGACACAGTGGTTGTTGTTTTTACCCCGACGGGTCAGTCTGCGTCAGCTCAGCGTCTAGTGATGGGTTGCCCTTTAGAGTTCGAAGGGAATGTCTTGATGGTGAATCTCATGATATTAGCAATGGAGGATTTTGATTGCATTTTGGGAATTGATGTGTTAACTACATACCGAGCTTCAGTGGATTGCTACAATAGATTGGTGAAATTTCATCCGATTGGCGATGATAGCTGGTTCTTTTACGGTGAGGGAGTGCGACCTCAGATGACATTGGTATCAGCTTTGAAAGCTTGTCGAGCTTTGGAATCTGGCGCGGAAGGCTACCTCATCTATGCAGTTGATACATTTGCTGGAAGTGTTGGTATAGAATCTATTCCTATTGTGAATGAATTTCCAGATGTATTTCCTGATGAGATTCCAGGATTTCCTCCAGTGCGCGAAGTTGAGTTTGACATAGAGCTGATGCCAGGTACTTCTCCTATTTCTCGAGCACCGTATCGTCTGGCTCCGTCAGAGTTGCGAAAGTTGAAACAGCAGCTTCAGGATCTGTTGGACAAGGGTTACATTCGTCTCAGTGTTTCTCCTTGGGGAGAACCTGTTCTGTTCGTGAAGAAAAATGATGGGTCTATGCGTTTGTACATTGACTATCGCCAGTTGAATAAGGTAACAATCAAGAACAAGTATTCTTTGCCTCGTATAGATGATCTGTTTGATAAATTGCAGGGTACTTCGGTTTACTCGAAGATTGATTTGAGATCTGGATATCATCAGATGAGAGTCCAAGATCAAGATATAGACAAGACAATATTTAGAACCAGGTACGAGCATTATGAGTTCTTAGTAATGTCATTTGGGTTGACTAATGCACCGGCTGTATTAATGGATCTGATGAATCAAGTATTCCGAGAATTTCTGGAAAAAGTTCATCGTAGTATTTATTGATGATATCTTGGTGTATTCACATGATGTGAATGAGCACGCATATCATCTGAGGCTGGTGTTGCAGACTCTAAGGGATAGACAGTTGTACGCCAAATTGAGTAAGTGCGAATTTTGGCAAGATCGGGTGGTATTTCTTGGCCACATTATATCCAAGGATGGAGTGTCTGTAGATCCGAGCAAGATTGAGGCTGTAATGAATTGGTCACGTCCGACGACGGTAGCTGAGATCCATAGTTTTCTGGGTCTAGCAGGATATTATCGTCGTTTTATCACAAATTTCTCGCAGCTAACTCGACCTTTGACACAAATTACTCGAAAGGGCGTAAATTTTGAGTGGTCCTTAGAATGTGAAGAAAATTTTTGTGAACTTCGTAGACGGTTGACTTCTGCTCCTGTGTTGGCTTTACCGTCTGGGTCTGGAGGGTATGTAGTGTACACGGATGCTTCTCTTCAGGGACTGGGATGTGTCCTGACTCAGAATGGGTATGTGATTTCATACGCCTCTAGACAGTTAAAAGTTCACGAAAATAACTACCCAGTGCATGATCTTGAGTTAGCAGCTATTGTATTAGCGTTGAAGATCTGACGTCATTATCTTTATGGAGAAAGATTTGAGATCTTCACGGACCACAAAAGTCTCAAGTATTTGTTTACTCAGGTAGAATTGAAAATGAGACAGAGACGTTGGATGGATTTGCTTAAGGATTATGACTGTACAATTAAGTACCATCCAGGAGCTACTAATCTCACTGGTGATGCTTTAAGTCGCAAAGTGCGAGTGTCTGCACTATAGACTTGTTCTGTGGCAAGTGCAATTGAATATTGTTGTTCTTCAGGGTATACCTTCAAACATAAGAAAGGTATGCAGAGTATCCAAATGTTTGAGATCTTATCTGATCCTTCTTTGTATTCTCGGATTCGAGACACTCAGATGGCTGATCCAAAGACCCAGCGTTTGGCTCGTTTAGCCAGGGATGATAGTTCGTCTGGATTCCACTATCAGTCAGATGATTTTCTTTGTTTATCTGGCCGTATTGTTGTTCCGAAGGATGATACTCTGAGGGAGGATATTTTATCCCAGGCTTATCGTTCTAAGTTGAGTATTCATCCGGGGAGCAACAAGATGTACAAGGATTTGCGTACTAGGTTCTGGTGGAAAGGAATGAAAAGGAGTGTGTATCAATATGTTTCTAGATGTTTGGTGTGTCTGAAGGTCAAGGTAGAGCACCGACGACTTGGAGCGTTGCTTCACAGTTTACCTATTCCTGAGTGGAAATGAGAGTTGATCACGATGGACTTTGTGACCCATTTACCGGTGAGCTCGAGGAATTGTGATGCTATTTGGGTTGTGGTGGACCGACTCACCAAGTCAGCACATTTCATTCCTTATAATCGGGACTACATTTTTGATAGGATGGCACGATTGTACATCCAGGAGATTGTTCGATTGCACGGAGTGCCCGTAAGCATAGTCAGCGATCGAGATCCAAGGTTTACTTACAGGTTTTGGGGGAGTCTTCAGCGCGCTATGGGTACTACCCTTATCTTGAGTACAACATATCACCCGGATACTAACGGACAGTCAGAGCGCACGATCCGTACTCTTGAAGACATGTTGCGAGCATGTTCTATGGATTTTGGTCCAGCATGGCAAGATCAGTTGTCATTGATTGAGTTCGCGTACAACAACAGTTACCATCGCAGTATTAGGATGGATCCGTTTGAAGCTTTGTACGGGCGACGATGTCGTACTCCAATGTTCTGGGAAGAGGTGGGGGAGCGACAAGTTGAGGGACCAGAGTTAGTCCAGCAGGCTATTGATATTGTTGAACAGATCAAGAAGAGAATTAAGGTTGCGCAGGATCGACGGGCTAGCTATGCAAATGTTAAGTGCAGACCTTTGCAGTTTGAGGTGGGTGAGAAAGTATTCTTAAAAGTCTCGCCATTTCACAGGATTTTGAGATTCGGTTTCAAGGGTAATCTATCTCCTAGGTACTGTTGGAAAACGCGGCTCTCTGATCAATCACGATTGATACCCGGTGCAGCGGAAGTTTAAAAATTTTATCATGGAACAATTCCATGGTGTGGGTATCAACCGTTCAACGATTAAATTATTGTGTGTGTAAAATTCAAATAACAATTAATTAAATTTTACCTTCAATCTCGAAGCGAGATTAATGGACACCACACAGATTTCTCTGCGCTTCTTGTATCTCCCAAGAACTGATGAACTCCTTCAATCAGGTCCACGAATGGGGTTTAAATCCCTCTGATAGATTGCACTAGAAAATCTATCAGAAGTTTTTCTGCGAAGAGATTAAACGAATCTGATTCGTTATTCCTGACTGCAATTCAAAATCACAGACCGGAATTTCTCGGGCAGAGTATGGGAGGGGTCGGCCGATTATTACTTTGAGAGGCTAGGGTTTTCGATTTTTGCTTCTCAAAAATAATGAGCTGTTGTCTGTAATTTCTGTACTGCAATAACTTATTTATAATGCAGGCCACTAACACTTAGGGCCCATTAGTCATAAGCTAGGGCCCGACAAGCAAAGCCCGCACGTTCAGAAATTAATATAAAATTCATCGTGACTCCGATTGATGAACCGATTTCACCA